>NW_024543059.1:15282500-15390000 GCF_018167655.1 Microtus oregoni | reverse complement strand
GAGGCTCAAATAGAGCCCAGTGGTTGCAAGGAGGCTCCAGGGGAAGCAGAGGGAGGACAGGAGAGCCTGCCACACAAGGCAACAGGGTGACTGCCCCTCCGACTGAAGGCGTAACCTACGATACTCCTTCACCCAGTAATGTTGGGTTGATTTGCTGTTCTGTTTCAGCTTGAGACAGGCACCGATCTTGGTGCGCGGCCCAGGCAGACCTGGAAACCATTAACCTTTGCGCGGTCTCCTGAGTCGCATCTTACAAATATTTACCGGGCACCTCCCATATTCGAAGCACTGTGCGTGACGCTGAGGGTCAGTGTTGAGCAAACACAGGTAGATATGGCCTGGTGCCATACTGTAGTGCTGGCTTCCTGGGAGAGTGGATTGGGGTAGAAGGGAGAAGAGCAGAAAGGAAAAGTACCGGCTCAGGACCCCCGAGACCGAGTTCTCAGCACAAGGGAGATTTATTTGACTCAGAGGGACAGAGGGCTGGGAATAAGAGATAAAGACAGGAGATAACGGACAAGGGGAAAGGGGGAGGGGATAAGAAAAAGAGAAAGGGGAGCCGCTGGATAGAGAGGAAACCCCATATTAGGATGAGGTGTTTAATTTTAATTGAGCATGTTTATTAGATGAGCCAAAAGGGGGTTTTTGATTTCTAAGCTTCAATACTTTGATAGCTGGGCCTTGGTAGTCAGCCTCAGGAGGAAGTGGCCAAATAAGGGAATAGATCGTGGTGGCTCGCTTCCGGAATGTAATCTAACAGTTTTTAGCAAGGTGGAGGGCTGGAGAGACGGGCAAGGCCAGCCAGAGCCCTACCCATGGTGGCTGAGCTGGCTAGAGTTCCTTCACCCCCACCTTTTTGTTTTTTTATTGGGTCCTTGAATGTTGGGTAGGTGGGCGTGTTCTCTATGTCTGCTTCCTGGTGACCTTGGGGGTACGGGGGTCATTGTTAGGGGACCCAAGGAAGTTGGGTTGTTGGTCAAGGCTGGAAAGGGCAGGATGTGTCAGTCGACGTCCAGGTTCTGTGGGACCATCTGAGGCCAGGGAAGTGTGGGCTGCGGGGCTGGACCAGGATACAGATTCCAAGGATGTTGGAGTTGCTGGAGCCGTCTGCAGTTGATTTGAGTCTGTTGGAACAGATAAACCAGGACAGAGGGGAAGTTAAAGAGCTTAGAAAAAGGATGTCTATTTGAAACTTTTAGGTTCCTGGTCCTGGCGGTTGGTTAGGAAGAAGGAAGAAGGACAGGTCCCAGGGAAAGGGGACGAGATCCCACCCTTAGGAATAGGCAATGGGCAGGAAAACGTAGGCCGTTGGCTGCCAGGGGTGCTTGTCTGGAATCTGTTTGAGAGTTCTTGAGAGGAGCCAGGACAATTTAGATTGGCTATGTAAGGTTAATTAGGGGAACGACTGTTATCTGAAGGCAGGGTCTGGTTGTGTTGGAGGGCATACAATTTGGAGAGGCTTTTGTTACATCAGAATGGTCTTTCCTGGGGTGTTCAGGTGGGTTCTGAAATTGAAATATTTTAAGAACACAGACGACTGGGGAGACTCTTGACAAACTGTGAGAGAGGACGCACTATAACAAGGTTTTGGGGTTGGTGTAGTGTAGTGATAGGAGCAGCGGGGCTGCGTCCCCAGCACCCCGGCTGCCTGGCTAGCTTATGCCCCGAAATATCAACACACAAACTGTATTCATTTAAACACTGCTTGTCCCATTTCTATCTAGCCTCTTCTAGGCTAATTCTCACATATTATTTTAGCCCATTTCTAATCATCTGTGTGTAGCACCCCAAGGTGTGCTTACCTGGAAGATTCTAGCCTACGTCCATCCTGGGTCGGAGCTTCATTGATGGCATCTACCCAGGAGAGGGGAGCATGGCATCTCTCTCCAGAGAGCAGAGCTGTCGAGTCTGAGCTCACTTCTTCTTCCTCCCAGCATTCTGTTCTGTTTACTCCTCCCACCTATGTTTTAACCTATGAGGGCCAAGCAGTTTCTTTATTGCTTAACCAATGAAATCAACAGATTGATGTATGACACTCCCACATCAGTGTAGACCGGTTGAGAATACTTGGCTTCGGCTCCCAAAGGGGGACTTGAATGACCAAGGGGACAAGTGGTTAGTAGTGGGGGTGGGGCTCTGGCCTCTGGGCTATCAGCACCGAGAGGGACAGTGGACTAACACGGTGTGGAAGAGAGGTGCAGAGGAAATAGCAGGAGGCCCTGAATGAGCTGTTCTGGACAGTTAAGGCATCTAGGGGAGTCGGTGTGGAGGGTGTTTAGCAGTCATGTGGGTGGGAGAGATGAGGTGTGTGGAGATCGTGAGGGAATGGGACCCTGAGGGCAAGCATGAACACACAAAGTGGGGGCTAGGAGAGCGGCACAAACATCACAGCAAATGGTAGCACGCAGGGAGCCAACATGGCTCCCCTTCACCCTTGTAGGTTACTTGACTGAACTTTAAATCGAATGACCCGCAGGTTCAAAGAGGTGCAGGGAGTAACTGAGGAGGCCCTTGCCATCATGCCCAAGGGCCCTGGGTTCAGTCCCCAGTGCTATACTCACGCAAATAGGTGAGCGGTGGGGGTGGGGTGGGGTGTAGTTTAGTGATAGATAGTTACAACCCAGTAGCACTGGGCTCTGGGTTGTAACCTCAGTGCTTCTTGGAGGCAGTGGGGTGATGCTGTAGCTTTAGCTGGCCTAGAATTCATTCTGTAGCTCAGTCACAGCCACAGCAATTCTCCTGCCTCAGTCATCCAAGTTCCAGGATGGCAGGTGTAAGTCACTGTGCATGACTTTAAAAGCATATTCAACTCATAGCGTGTGCACAGAATTCCACAGAATGAACTGGTCAGAGGGTTGGGTTATTGAAGCTTTTATGGCGTCCTGGGCTACACACAGGAAGGAGCAGGACTTAGAGCTTTGGAAGTCAGTGGGGACCTGGTTAGAGCAGAGATGAGAGTACAAGGAGAATGAAGATTCTGGATGGGGGGAAAACTTCATCTCAGGTGATGTGTTTAAGAGATAAACCCAGACAGGGCACGGTGGCTCAGGCCTTTAATCCCAGCACTCCTAACCCAGTGGAGGGATCTCTGGGAGTTCAAGGCCAGCCTGGGGTTCGGAATGAGTTCCAGGATAGCCAGGGCTACACGCAGAAATCCTGTCTCGACAAAAAGAAAAAGAAGATAAGGAAAAGAGAAAAATAAGCCCTCAGCAGAACAGGGTATGGATTGCCTGAGTGTCTGGGTGTGGTGTCCAGTGAATCTTCCTGGTTGATAAGATGTCTGGGAGAGCTAGGTGTCGTAGTGTGTACATCCACAGTTGCCGCCCATGGAGGTTGAGCCAGGAGGACCACACTGAGTTTGAGGTCAGCCTTGGCTGCTTCTCAAGACCTTGGCTCATAAAATCCAAAATCAATTTTTAAAAGGAAATAATCACTTCTTGTCCTTTTGGCTATAATCTAACAGAAAAAGGAAATAAATAAAAACCCAGGGGTTGGGGGTAGCAGGGAGCGACCCCCTTAAGCAGGAGTTACGGCTTTGCTATATGCAGACAGAACTGCACAGCAATTAGATCTGAGACCAGTTCAAATGCAGCCTTCAACCTCACCCCAAGCCTACAGGATCTACATCTAAATTTACTTTTTAGTGTGTGTGTGTGTGTGTGTGTGTGTTAACTGAACATTATATTCTCAGCATTCAAGAAGCAGAAGCAGCCAGCAGTGCTGCTTTAATCCCAGTACTTCAGAGGCAGAGGCAAAAAGAACTCTGTGAGTTCAAGCCCATCCTGGTCTGCAGAATGAGTTCCAGGACAGCCAGGGCTACACAGAGAAACCCTGTCTTGAAAACAAACAAAAAAAAAAAGAAGGAGGAGGAGGAGGAAAAGAAGAAGGAGAAGAAGGAGAAGGAGGAAAGAAAGAGAAGAAGGAGGAGGAGAAACAAAGGAAGGAAGAAGCAAATGAGAGAGGAAGAGAGAAGAATGAACCCTGACATTAGACTGAAGGGAAGACAAGTTGATCATATATGTGGAAAAGTTGTGAGAAAAAGCAAGTGTTCCACAACTCAGTGGAGATTGGATGCTCATATTTTACTCTCTGGGTCGTGGAGAGAAGAAGGGGTGGAGGCAGTTTAGGGGAGAACAGTCTTGGGGGAGAGAATGAACAGGCCAAACAGTTGGCAGCCTGTGACAGCATCCAGTCTCCCCCAGTGATTAGAGTGCCGGTCAGTTTTTGGTTGCAGTGATAGTTGGCAGTGATAGTGCCTGAGAGAAACCATTTCGGGAGAGAAAAGGTTTCTTTCGGCTGATGTTTTATTGTATTTTGCTTTGTTGTTGTTTTGAGACAGGGTCTCACTATGTAGCTCTGACTATCCTGGAACTCACTATGTAGACCCGGCTGTCCTCAAACTCAGATCCACCTGCCTCTGCCTCCCAGGGGCTGGGATTAAAGAACTGTGATATTATGCCTGACTGTTTTATTGGTTTTCCTAAGGTATAGTAGAAACAGATGGAGGTACTCCTGTGTCCTATATAAGGGCACATTTGTACTCCATGCTGCAGAAAGGAATCGGTATTAATAGCCTAACAGTCACACACAGTTAATGATTTGTCTATTCTGAGTCAACTCCACCCAGCCCAGATGCTCCTAGAGCTGATACTGCAAATAGTAACCGACGTGCCTTACCTTGGCCTCACTTCCGAATATTGTCCAGTTAAGCAGGTACATGCTTGTTTTTTTTTTTTTTTTTTTTTTTGAGACAGGGCTTCTCTGTGTAGCTTTGGTTGTCCTGGGACTGGCTCTGTAGACCAGGCTGGCCTCGAATTCACAGAGATCCACCTGCCTCTGCCTCCTGAATTCTGGAATTAAAGGCATGTGCCACCACTACCTGGCTGCGTGTACATGTTTTAAATAAAATAAAAACACATGTACATGTAAAAATAAAGTAGTTTGATATGTCAGGAAGAAGAAGGGGAGGAGGAACCCGAACCTAGGTCCTCAGAAAATGAAGAGTGAGCACAGGAGCTAATGAGGGACACACAGGTAAGAGTAAACTCTGAAACAATTGACTCCCTTTGTCCCCTTTCCACCCACTAAACCCTGCTGGCTGGAGATGGGACTGAGACAGAAGCGGGGAGGGGAAGCAGGGTGAGGAGGGTTAGTGATGCATTGTTATTGTTTGGCTTTTCAGGTATTAATTTGCTGTCTTTTTTGCCTACCAACTCTTGAACAAATCACAACTTAAGCTTTGGGCCCTGCCTCTGCTCTTTGGTGTTTGGGGAGGCCCTCTGAACAGGCTTAGCATTCTGTTTCTTATTTGTTTGTGTTTTGAGATGGGGTCTCACTATGCAGCTGGCTGGGCTGGAACTCACTATATAACCCAGGCTGGCACCAAACTAATAAAAATCTGCCTGTCTCTGCCTCTGCCTCTGGAGTGTTGGGATTAAAGGCTTGTACCACCACATCCAACCTTCGTGGTTGGTTGGCTCCATTTGCTTTGCCTTGCTTTGTTTTTTTTTTTTTTTTTTTTTTTGGTTTTTCGAGACAGGGTTTCTCTGTGGCTTTGGAGCCTGTCCTGGAACTAGCTCTGTAGACCAGGCTGGTCTCGAACTCACAGAGATCCGCCTGCCTCTGCCTCCCGAGTGCTGGGATTAAAGGCGTGCGCCACCATCGCCCGGCTCTTGCTTTGTTTTAATAACTGATTAGGTCAACTTATTAAAAATAGCTGACTTAGGTTTCTGCAATAGTGACTTCAACCTCCAGGCCTGGCTCAGTGTTGATGGAAGTAATGTATTTACCAATCTCAGAAGGACCGTGTAAGCCATTCAGTCGCCTGTGGCCTTGAATCCTGTGTTTTGGAACCTTTACCAGGTGTTTTTCCTTTGTGGTTCTTAGTGTCGTGGTAGCTTGTGACCTGGTCAGACAATCCCTTCCTTTGCACCGCTGATCAAGTCAGCACACGCACTTGACAGAGACTTCACCTAGCCACTGATGAGGGTGAACACCCACCTCCGGTTCTGAGGCTGCCTTCCCAGCATCTTTAGAAGCCACCGTGACTGGAAGACAACTGTAGAACGAGAGGTTCTGAGCGGCTGAAGCAAAGAGGTGCAAGTGAAGACAGCTACAAACGATGGAGCAGAGCTAGCTAGTCTGCACCCACAACAAACGACGGAACAGAGCGGAGCTCAGCACACACATCTCCCCACCCGCCCCTGCAGTCGCACCTGAGCGGCTCATTGCCCTTAGGCCTGCGGTAAGGCAGAAGCAGGGCGGAAAGCCCATGACAGTCAGAAAACAGAGAAAGAGGGCTAAGACCAGAAATAGCCCCCAAGAACACACGCCCAGTGACGATTTCCTCCAACTCGCCCCGCTCCCCGAGAGTTTCCGCCATCTGCTAACAATGCTAACAAATTATGAATCCGTCTCTGGATCGATCCCTTGGTGCAGGTGGATTCATTAGAATCTAATCATCTCTCAAAAATTAATGCATCCGTTGAGGACCACATCTCCAACACAAGAGCCTGGGGGCGGGGAGTTAATGACATTTGGCGGAAGGGACCTGGAAGGGACCCAGAACAAGGCGATTCTTCCTGAGAGGCCAATCTCAAGACAGATAAGGGAAGTTCAGAAAATGCATCTCCCTGTGCTTTGAGAGAGAAACAGAAGACAGATGGCAAGATTCTCCTTCAGTCCAAGACTCTTAGTAAGCTGCTGTGACATGCTTTGTGGCATCCCTCTAGTTATTGCGTTTGCTGTGTTAGTGTTCATAAAAAGTTCTGGTTTGCAACAAGAGCACACCTGGTAGTAGGACACGTGCTAGGCATGCACAAGGATAGTCAGACTTTCTTTGGACCACCAACGCCCAAATAATGACACAGAGACTTCTTATTAAGTATAAACACTTGGCCTTAGTGTAGGCTTGTTCCTAAGCAGCTCGATAACTTAAATTGACCCGTTTATATTAATCTCCATTCTGCCACTTGTTATACCTCTTCAGTTCTGTATGTCTGACTTGCTCTGCATCTCACCGCCTCTTCTCTTCTCAGAGTTCCTATCTCTGCCTGGAAGTCCCGCCTATCCTCTCCTGCCTACCTACGGGCCATTCAGCTCTTTTTTTTTTTTTTTTTTTTTTGGTTTTTCGAGACAGGGTTTCTCTGTGGTTTTGGAGCCTGTCCTGGGACTAGCTCTTGTAGACCAGGCTGGTCTCGAACTCACAGAGATCCGCCTGCCTCTGCCTCCCGAGTGCTGGGATTAAAGGCGTGCACCACCACCGCCCGGCTCATTCAGCTCTTTATTAAGCCAATCAGAAGGTGCCACGGCAGAGACACATCTTGACAATGTACAAAAAGATTATCTCACAACACACAAGGCCCTGGGTCCAGTTCCCACCACCACTCCCTGCTTACAGGCAAAGCACTAAATAGGGTGCCGTGTGCAGAAATTTCAGATAACTACATTTGGGATTTTGTTTGTGTTTGTTGAGACCGTGTCTCATTATATAACCTTAGCTGGCCTGGAACTTGATCTATTGGCCTCTGCTGGCTGAGTGCTGGGCCACGTGCCACCATGCCTGGCTATATTTGTTCTACAACCTGCTACAGTTTATTCATATAGCCTAAGACAGCCTGCCTTTCCCAGATAGCTTTAATGCAAGCAGGAAGACCAGAAGGGAACTCCCCACCCCCACGTTGACTTTTATTTGGAATGTGAGGTAAAGGGAGATCATGTGACACTTGGATAGGGGGAGAAGATCGAAAAGAGCTGTGCAAGGCCTGGAAAGATAGCTCAGTGATTAAGAGCACTGGCCGCTCTTTCAGGAGACTCAGGTTCAATTCCCAGCACTTGTATGGCAGCTCACATCCATCTCTGATCCTATTTTTACGGTAGTCAGTGTTCTTTTCTGACTCCTACAGGTATCAGGCATCACACATGGTACACAGACATCCAGGATGAACACCTGTACGCATACAATACTAAAAAAGGAAGAAAACAGGTGCACAGAAAGTGTTGAAGAAGTGGCCAAAGACATGAAGAAGACGCTGTCAAAGGCCTGGTAGAGGCTGGGGACCTGCATTTGAAGCAGGAAGAGCAGTGACTACAATTTACTTTCTTGTTTCAAAAGGACTTGGAGGACTTTTAAGTATATATGTCACACACTGAAGATAGAGAATACAAACTAAACTGGGCGGTGGTGGCGCACGCCTTTAGTCCCAGCACTCGGGAGGCAGAGGCAGGCGGATCTCTGTGAGTTCGAGGCCAGCCTGGTCTACAGAGCAAGTTCCAGGACTGGCTCCATAGCTATAGTCCTCTCTTGGGGCAGTCTGCCTGGGATTATGGGCAATTGCCACCACACCTGGCTTTTTGGGGGGTTTTGATGTCTTTTTGAGACATGATTCTCATTCTGGGGCCCAAGAACTGTGTCACTCAGGGGGCCTCAAATTCATGGCAATCCTCCTGCCTCTGCTTCTTGAATGTTGGAGTATAAGCACAAGCCACCATGCTTGGTGGCTTTCCCTATTTTTTTTACTGAACTTTGATGAGATGCAAGGCCTCTCGAATGCTGAGCAAGCATTATACTACTGTTGATCCCTGGCTTTTGTTGGATTAGTTTGGTTTTTTTTCCCCCACATGTAGGGCTTATTTCCTGTGAAATGGTATCTTACTCAATAACAGATGCTACGGAGAAGTGGGTCTGGCCCTGGGCAGGCCTTAACCTGGCCCTGGTGCCAGGGTCACTGTTAGTCCCTGTGCTGACAGAATTTCCTGGTTCCTCTTGGCAAAATGAGTCAGCCTTATGCTGAGCTAGGACTGACCTTCACGGTCATTCCCCGTTAGGACTGAGTCTCTCTCATGTGTGTTCTCTAAAGAGGAGATGGGATGTGCAGCAGGCTTTGCTGGACTGCCAACCCCCAAACACAGAGACTTAATTTTAATTATGAATGCCCGGCTTTAGCTTAGGCTTGTTTATAGCTAGTTTAAAAAAAAAACTTAAATTAACCCATTTCTATTCATCTCTGTGCTGCTGCAAGGCTTGTTTACCTTGTCTATGTACTGTCCTTCACTTTCCTGCTTTCTTCGTGTCTGTCTGGCCCCCAGCTGACTAGCCCCTGGCTCTAGCTGGCCCCTCTTTCTCTCTGTCCACCAGGCCCTCCTATCCTAGCATAGCTATTGGTCATTCAGCTTCTTATTAGGCCAATCAGGTGACTTAGCAGGCAAGGTGAAACAGCAACACATCTTTGCATAGTTTAAAAAAAATGCAACATGAACAAACGCAACACATCTTTGCAGTTAAAAACATTCTATCCCACAGCAGGGCTGTACTCCGCCAGCTAATGCAGGAAGGCAGGCAGGTCTGACAGCTACAGACTCGAAGACAAGCTGCCACCCCTGACAGTGATAACAGAAGCAAGGACCCTGTCTCATGGTGTGTTTACTAACTGGGGTGTCAGATGCTGCTGGGGTTGCATTGTGGGTGAGCCGGAGAATGGCAGAGGGGGCACGGCAGCACCCACCAACTGTCAAGAGGATCACCCAGAGTTAAGAGCTGCCACCGTGCCACCTCGACCAGGCCTCCAATGTGTAAAGTGTTACAAGGAGGCACTGGTGGCCACTGGTTTCTCTCGGGTCACAGTTAGTCTGCCCGTGTGGTCTCATTCTCCAGCTTCAGTGTAAGACAGACATTCTCTTAAGCCTTCCAAGCCCCTTTGAAACAGGGAAGTAAACAAAAAAAAAAACAACAAAAGAAACAAACAAAAAGGTAAAATACTGGTAGTAGAATCTACAGTCTAAAAGAATTGAACCAATGTCATTTTCTTGATTCTACAATATCTTATATAATGTCATCATTGGAAAAATTTGTTGATGAGTTTCTAGGGTAAGTTTGTTCTGTTTTTACAACCTCCTGGGAGTCTGTAATTATTTCAAAATAAAATAGTTAACAGAAGGGCTGGGGATATAGCTCAGTGGTGGAGGCTTGCCTAATGTGCCCAAGAGCCTCAGTACATAGATATACAGTCAAAAGAACAATGATATGTTTAATTGTACAATATATATTTTATAGGAACACGTAAGAATAAAAACAGGGGCCGGGCAGTGGTGGCGCACACCCTTAATCCCAGCACTTGGGAAACAGAAGCAGGCAAATCTCTGTGAGTTCGAGGCCAGTCTGGTATACACTGTGAGTTCCAGGACAGCCAGGGCTGTTACACAGAGAAACCCTGTCTCAAAAGAAAAAAAAAAGAGTAAAAGCGTAGCCTGGGGTGGCGGTGCACATCTGGTCCACACAGAGAGTTTGAGGCCAGTCAAAGCTTTATAGTGAGATCCTTTCTCAGAAAGAAACAAAAAAGAGAATAAGAGAAGCATATATTCATGCTTTCTGGCTGGTTTTCTGTGCATTTGACACAAGCTAGAGTCGTCAGAGAGGAGGAACCCTCAACTGAGAAGCCTCCATATGATCAGGCTGTCATGGCAAGCCTGTAGGGCGTTTTCTTTATTAGTGATTGATTGGAGAGGGCCCAGCCCATTGTGGGTGGGGCCACCCCTGGACTGGTGGTCCTATGTTCCACAAGAAAACAGACTGAGCAAGTCAGGTGAAGAAAGCCAGTAAGCAGCCATTCCCCATGGCCTCTGCCTCAGCTCCTGCCTCTAAAAGTTCTTGCCCTGGTTGAGTTCCTGTCTTGGTTTCTTCCTTCAATGGTGGACTAAGATGTGGAAGCATAAACCAAATAAATCCTTTCCTCTCCAACTTGATTTTGGTTGCGGAGTTTTCATCATTGTGATAGTAACTAAACAAGACCGCTTATTAAACCCCTTGGGAAGGGAGTCTGTGGGGGAGGGGAGGAGGAAAGAGAAGGAAAGATGAACACAGCTGTATAATCAAGGAGTGTTTTCAGTCAAACACTGATGGCAGTTATGTGCGGTGAACTGAAACATTAGCTCCAACCACCTCCTGCACCTCAGGTCCTGTCGTAGAAAGGGAGGGTATTGACAGGACATTGGGGACAGATGGATCCACAATGCTAAAGACCTGGCCCCTTCTAATGGCGCCTCTTCCAAGGATGTGAAATCGTTTCCTTTTACCCAACAAAAGGAAGGTGGGGAGAGAAGCATGAAAGACAACAGCAGAGAGCAAAGAAGTTGTGGAGGAAGGTTGAGGGTGCATTCTCTTGCGGGTCTGCGCTTAATGAAGGAACCAAGAGGACCACACAGAAACCAGCTGAGTCCACAGGCTTGGAAGGGCCCTGGTCCCGGTGTTTTTCCAAGCAGCTGGTGCTCACTGGGTGCTCAGGAAACTGAAAGTACAGACTCTTTTGCATAGCTCCAGGGTCATGATGACCTTTCAGGGACCTCTAATTTAGCTGTGCTGGCCGAGGGCTTTCTCTAGGTAGACTTCCGGGGGCATAGCCGGGAATCGGTGATAGCAGAAAGGGTGAGGAGACTTCCAAAGCTATTTCCCTAAGTGCACTCACTCCCTGAGCTAGAAAGACAGTAGATTTTATTTTCCTGCTAAATTGCCTGCTCATGAGGAGGAAGCAAAAGAAAATCATTGAGGAAGTGTCTAAAGGTTTAATGAGAAGGATGCCCATCTCAACCTGTTCCATAGTAGAGACTTGGTTAAAAATTTATGTCGTGGCCTTGTGGGGTCGTAAACACCTTTAACATCTGGAGGCAGGGGGAGCCCAAGGAGCCAGCAGGACCTACACAGCAGACCCTGTCTCAAAACAAACAAACAAAAAAGTGTGTGTGTGCGTGTGCTACTCAGTTGGTAGAGTTTTTGCCTATCAGGTGCGAAGCCTTGTTTTCCCAGGACTCTACTGCACTTCTGCCATTCACTTATCCCAGGGATTTCGGGGGGAGGGATCAGAAATTCAAGGTCCTTTCCCATTTTCTCCTCCAAGATTTAGACTAGGACCCCATTCCCCGGGTGGTGTTACTTTACACTTTTCAATCTCCCTGCCATAAACAGGTAATGCGTTTTGTTGATGAGTCAAAATAACCACTGTGTTCTTTTTTCTGCTGCAGCTCTTTCTGAGAAGGCAGAGGGACCATGCACTTGGGACTCATTTAGCCCCGGAAGCGCTGGCCCTTGGCCTACTAGCGTCTCCAGCCTCCTAACCAGCCAGCTCTGGCCAGCTCAGCCACTTACGTGCCCAGAACTGGTTGTTTCAGGAACCGCCCAGAAAGCTGCTGTCCCTTTGGGAAGACAGGGGAATCTGGACGGCCAGGGCTGGAGAGGGACGGGCCAAGGTCACTTGATAACCGCTGTTTATATTTATACTCCTATCTCTCCCAACTCAGTGGGTCGCAGGTTTAAGGGTGGAGCCGTGAGAGGCGGCTTTGCACTCCTCTCTTTCCTTAGCCTCCACTGTAAACAATACTACCATTATTGAGGGTTGACCAAGTGCCGGGTGTGTGCTTCTCACCACTACGCTGAGGTTCCTGTTGGTTTCATGCCCACTTTGCAGGCGAATCCAGGCTCAGAGAGGTTAAGACACTTGCCCTAGCTAACACAGCCAGTTAAGTGTTAGCGGATCTGGGTTCCAATTCTATAGACACGAGCAGATTCCAGCTAGGGAGACCATCAGCGAGGCTGAGCAAGCCAAGGTCAGAGAGGGTGCAACCCAGTGGACCTGGGTCTATCTATGTGGGCAGCACAGCCATGGTGGGGGGCCCTGGCCCGACGTGGGTAGCACCGTGTCCAGATCAGATCAGATCAGGCTAGAGGATCGCCGAGCAGCGGCAGCGGAGCCAACGAGGGCGCCTCCGGACAATTCCCGAAAACGCGAGCGGCGGGGTGGGGCGGGGCTTGGAGGCCGCCCAGCATTTCCGGGGACACCGCGCAGGACGCAGAGTGTTCACGGTACACTCCTGGTCCCCGGGGACGGCGGCCAGACGTCCGGGCAGTGGGAGTGTGTCTGTGGAACTTCGGGACCGCGCGGAAGTAGCCTTGTCGTGGGAGGTAACTCCTTCCAGGTAGGGGACCGGGAGAGGTGGGAACCGAGGTCTGGGGGGGCGGGGGGCGGGGTGACAGGACAAGCCCAGGCCTTCGTCGTCGCCCCCCACCTTCCTCCCGCCCCTCTCTCCCAAGAGGGCGCCACCTGCACGCTCTGATGGGCACCAGTCGGGGCCAGTGGGGGAGCCTGTTGCCATGGCAGCGCAGGAGGTTGGGCCCACGTTCCCATGGTCACCGGGGGCCTCTGCGCGAATCCTTTAACAGTGTCTTTCAACACCGCCCCCTACTCCTGGGCTGGGAGGAAAATCACTAGGAAAAAGGCCTGGGGCTCCTCCTCCGAACGTTTGTGGCTGTGACCTCTGAGTTAGGGCCTTTGTCGTGGCTTCTTTCTTCTCTCTGAACAACAAGATGGATTAAGGGCCAGGAGAGGGAGGAAGTTGGGGTCCTGGGAATGAGGCCGTCGCCTCTCCTTAGCTGTTCTAGTCTCCGCAAAGACTCAGGAGTCCTGGGTCACGTCGGGAAGCTCATCAAACCTCTGTTCACAGCCCCTCACCTGTCCTGTGAACGTGTTATTTAAGAAACCCAGGAAGGGCTGGTGAGACGGCTCGGCAAGATAGGCGTTTGCTGCCAAATCTAAGGACCTGAGTTCTGATTCCAGGACACAAAGGGTAGAAAGGGAGCACATTGCCCTCTGACCTCCACCTCTGCAGCTTGGCACATGCTGTGGCCATCACGTATGCAAACACACATTTAGTAAGTAAATAAATGGTGGCAAATTTAAAGAAAAAAAAAGAATCAGAGATCATCGTAAGGGTCACCTGCAGTTAGAACTGGATGCCGTGGAACTGGAGGAGATCTAGTTCCCTTCCCTTCATTTTCACCGGGGAAGCTGGACCCAGAGATACTCAGTTGTCCCCCAGGCGACTCAGTGGGTTGGTGGAAAGGTCAGTATCTGAACTCTGAGAGTGGTTTTTTTTTTCCCCTGAAGTTCATAGAAATAGAAGTTGTATCTTTCTGCACTTTTGAGGTCTTGAGCTCTTAATGACAGGTGACCTAAAGATGGACTGGGTGTGTGTGGCAGAATGACTTCTAGGGTAAAGGGGCCTGTCTTCAAGCCTGATGATCTGAGGCTGACCCCACGCCTCCCGTGGTAGGAGGGGAGAATGATCTCCTGAAAGTGCCCTTTGACCTCTGCGTACAGAATACACACGCTCCCTCCCTCCCTCCCATAGGCATAAATAGATGTCATTTAAGAAATGATAGTGATGGGGCCAGTGTAGCTTGGTGGTAGACCACAATGTGGAGCAGCCTGTGCAGGACCCAAAGGAAAGGATGGTGACAACAGAGGAGGGCAGGGTATGGCGGTGCACACCTCTACCAGCACTGGACAGGCAGAGGCAGGAAGACTAAGAGTTCGAGATTATCCTCAGACACATGAAGTTGGAGGCCAGCCCGGGATACATGAAGTCCTGTCTCAGACAAAAACCAAACAAACAAGTGAAAAAGCCCGAGAGTCCCAGAGTCCAAGACCTGTACACCAGGAAGACGTTCAGCTCTGCCTGGGGCCAAACCTTCCCATTTCCTGACATCTTCAAGTCATCTGCAATGTTCCCATCATGGTTTTATTGTCTGTCTTATTATATACACTGTAACTCATTATATTCATTTGGGTATCATGTAAACCAGACTGGCCTTGACTTCTCTGTGTCACCAAAGGTGGCCTTAAGCTTCTGGCTCTCCTGCCTTCATTTATTGAGTGCTGGACTACAGGCGTGTATACCATGACTGTTTCATGCAGTCCCTGGAATCCAGCCTGGGCTTTGTGCAAGTGAAGCAAGCATTTTACCAACTGAGCTACACCCTCAGGCCCTGGGACCCTCAGTTCAACGTAGTATCTGACAGGAGCCAAACATTCAATCACCCTCCAACATGGCATCTCTGGTGAAGCCAACAAAGCTGCGGAGAAGAAGGGGAAAAAGAAAACCCTGGGCTGCCCTAAGGCAGGGAAACGGGGCCATGCCACCCCTTTGGGGAGGGGCTTTTTCTTAGTCACATTCTTTGAAAAGAAGAAGAGAAAAGCAGGTACAAAAGGATCTGGGAAGAACTAGGATGAATCACAGTCACTGAGAGCAGAAAACTCATTTGTTCATTTACTCAGCATTTACTGGGTACCTGCTGGTTCCAAGCTCTGCCCCGGGGCTGGACATTTAAAAGCCTGAGTTGGGCAGGTCTGATGTGTGCACTCCGGAGCTGTGGAAGGGATGGGAACAGAGGGATGAGGTGTGTGAATGAGTGCTTTACTGTGGCCTAATGAGTGCCTTAATGGAGATCCGAGCCCAGGGCAGAAGGAGCCCCAGGAGCAACTCCGGAAATTAGTCGAAAACAGCAGGATCTAGTCTGTGCTGCCTGGGACTCCTGGAGTTCCACCAGGCTGGCCCTGGCTACTACCTTTGTCAAAGTCAAAAGGATGCGTGATTGAAAGTGTCTAAAGACATGCAGTCCAGGATGGGGAGACTCTGCAGAGAAGCATTGGACGAATCGTGATGAATCAGGAAGTCCTTGCCCGCGGCAGTTGTGTTCATTTCATCAGTCTGAGCCGTGCTTTTGGCAGCCAGCGAATAAGAAACAGCGTTGGATGAATGAAAAACCGAGGGGAAGGGAAGGCGCGATGGGAGAGGGAGGGAGGGAGGGACAAAAGACAGCCGCCTGTATCATCAGAAGTGGAGATGGCTGGCAAGTTGAGACAAAACCAGGCTGAAATTTTCTTCCTAGGTATAATGCCCACGTGAGTTCTGCAGCCCACAGATCCCTTGGCCCCAAGTCCGCACCTGGCTCACGTGTGGCCCTAGCATGCCCCTGAATCAACCTCTGCAGCTCGCTGTGTAGTGGGAATATTGAACGATAACTCTGCTTTCCCTCTGCTGTAAGGATGAAAGATTAATAAATGTGAAAAGATCAGCATGATGTCTCACAGCCAGTGCTAAGGAAAATATTATCCGTATAACTGTCGAATTTGATTTAGGTGGGGGGAGTTTGCCAAATACTTCATGTGGAGGTTACATAGCTATTCCAAACGAAAGATGATTTTGTTTTTGTTTTTTTACCAGATAAAGGCTAATTTTGTAAGTTCCCTGTTTCTGTATATAAAAACACTTTAAAGAAGTAGTTATAGCTGGGTGTGGTGATACACACCTGTAATTCCAGCACTTTAAGAGGCTGAGACTGGAGGGGTATGTTTGTGGTCTGTCTCGGTCCAGCTCAAAGTCAGTCTGGGCTTTATAGTAAGACACTGTCTCAAAACCAAGTCGGGCAGTGGTGGCACACTCCTGTAATCCCAGCAGAGGCAGGTGGATCTCTGTGAGTTCGAGGCTGGCTTGGTCTACAAAGCCAAGTTTCAGGACAGCCAGAGCTGTTTCACAGAGAAACCCTGTCTTGAAACAAAACAAAACTAAACACAAACAAAAAACAAAAACCCAAATCAACAATAACAGAAAGAAAAAGAAAAAAAAGACAATGTTCTTCACCTTGCCCTAGAGTAGGGAGTATGACGAAGTCAAAGCCCCTTTCTGGAGCACGCCAGGCCTGTGTTTGAACAACTAAGCTACATCCCCAGGCTTGTGCGCAAGTCCCAGAGATCTGAGGTGTCTCGCTCACAGTCCATATCTGGCAATAAGCATCCCTGGGATTTTCCGGTACTGCAAGAGGACCCATGTAGGTAGGAGTCTACCTCATCCCATCTCTCTGTGAGTGTGTCACCTGCACCATTTCTCCCACCCCACCCCACCCCCAGACTGGGTTTCTCTGTGTAGCACAGGCTACCCTGGAACTCACTTTGTAGACCAGGCTGGCCTCACACTCAAGAGATTCACTTGCCTCTGTCTTCCAAGTGCTGGCATTAAAGGTGTATGCCACCACCGCCTAGCCTGATACCACTTCTTTAGGATAACAAATTTGAAGACTGCCATGGTAGAACATTCCTTGTAATGACCACCCTGTCAAGACACTGTTGGAGTTGTAGATTGGTGGCAAAACTCATCTTCTATCTCCACTGTTGTCCCTGCTTTCTCTCTCGGTTCAGTATGACAGCCAAGAGCAAGACTGTGTGGGAGAAGTGTCAGCCAGGGTGATTTAAAATGACAGAAACAGGAGCTAAGCTGCTCCTCCTCTGGGAAAACAGTCTCTGAGGTGGAAACTTGGTTTCCTGAGGATCGAGGTATAGCCTTCAAAAGGCTGTAGCTAGGGGTCTTGGGGCTCAGAGTAGATTTACAAGGGAAGGAACTTGATGGCAAATTGGGAGATAGGTTTTTAAGATCCTTTAAACCTAGCAGGGCGATGGTGGCGCACGCCTTTAATCCCAGCACTCGAGGGGCAGAGGCAGGCGGATCTCTGTGAGTTTGAGGCCAGCCTGGTCTATAAAGTGTGCTCCAGGGCAGCCTGTGCTACACAGAGAAACCCTGTCTCCAAAAACTAAAACAAAAAGTTTAAATTTTTATTCTTTTGAGACATGGTCTTTCTACATAGCCCTGGCTGGCCTTGAACTCAATCTGTGACTTAGGTTAGCCTTAGAACTTACAGCGATCCTCCTGTCTCAGCCTCTCAAGGAGTACAAGTATGAGCCTGCACCCGGCCTCTTGACTTGAGATCTTGAGAAGAGAGCAAGGTTTCATAAGCTGGACTGGAAGCTGAGCCTCTACTACTTGACCCTTAGCCTTCTGACCCCATCCTCGCCTGGCAGGATGCCTGCCTTCTACCTGTGAGTGGCAGGCGGTAGTTTGAGAGCCGCAAAGAGTCACTGAACAATCACTACTTGGGGGATCAGCTAGGCTAGTCCCCCTGACTGGGCAGGCCTCTAGGCAGGGACAGCGCAGGAGCACAGGAGCACAGGAGTGACAGTGTCAATTTCATGTTTCACCCTGTCTGGGCAGGGACAGGCTGAGCCTTGCTGGTTGCACCACAGCCCTGTAAGGGTGGGGGGATCCCCTCCCAGGGAGTGGCCAGCTCAGGCCCTAACAGGCCCAGTGGAGGCGGTGCTGTGTGGTGGGCTGCTTGCCACAGTAGGCACACCCAGGGCTTGGGGCTGGGCAGCCTGGTTCCTTCTGCCCAGGAGAGTTGCAGCCTCAGCATCGTGTTTACAGGAGGCAGCTGAACCCGAGGGAGCACAAGGAAGGGGCTTCTAAAACTCCATGCTTTGTTGAGGCCATGGGGCAACCTTTAGATAGAGAAGCAATAACAGTCTGGGACATAGGGCATTCACTCTGTGCCAGGCTGCAGGTGGCTTTATAGGTGCTATCTCATCATGTTCCCTAATCATGCCATAAAGTCCTGTAGTATTTCCACCACAGGAGAAGCAGGCGACAGCTAGAGAGACTGTGGTCCTCTTAAGCCCCCCCCCCACACACACACAATGGGTCGTGATGAATTCTTCTCTACTTTATGCTCAACCGCTGAACTCCACCACTTAAAAGGGTGTTGGGGAGTGGGGAGCTCAGCAGGGGGCTGTAGAGGGAAGCTGGTCTGGGGAAGAGGTGAGGCTGTTTGATTTACAGCCGTTGCCAGACCCTGTTGGAAGCTGTCTGAGAGAGCTGAAGGCAGTGTTAGTGCTGACCCTGGGTGGATGTCCTCTGCTCTAGAGGGTGCTGCCTGTCCCAGGGAAGTACCCAGCTCCCAAGACCTGGCAGCCATTGGATGATTTAAAAGCACACATGGACTGGGTTAGCTGCTGTGACTTTCCTATCCAAATGTATCTCTGCTGCAGCTGAGTTGCTGCCGGGCCCCTGGGGAGGAGACACGGCCTCGCCTCGTGCCTAACCAGGGCAGGGTGGGGAACCGCAGCTGCAGGTTGGCATAAGAGGAGAGCTTGGGGCTACGAGGGGATGGTGGCAAGGAGCCAGGTCCTGGGGAGCTAGCTGGGCCACAGCCAGTTCAGTCTGAGAGACCTTGCTAGGCAGCCTGCCAGTCAGCACCCAGGGGTGGGGGAAGGGGGAGGGAGGAGTCTGAATGCTGCCCAAGGAGGGGTGGGTGGGACCTTTGGGTTCAAGCTCCACTGAGCCCTCCCCCGCATGGACGCAAACAAAGCTACAAGTCCTGAGTAGAACTGAGGGAGCACAGAGCCCTGCTCCCCTGGGTGGGAGTCAGAGGGGGCAGGCCTGGCAAGAGCCCTTTGGCGTGTTTCATGCATACCCAAGGACATCTTCCTGCCTGCACCTGGGCAGAGGCTGTACCAGAGGGTGAATGTTTGTGATAGGCTGACTTCAGGGAGCAGAGAAGCCAGGCCATGGGCAGATTTGTTGATTGTTTCTCTGTTTTCATTCTTCCTTCCCTTTTCTTCTTGCTTCTCCTCGGTCTCTCTCTCCTGTTCTGTCAGTTTGTCCTTCTTCCATTTGATTCTCCAGTCACAGTTCATTCCCCTACTCTCCCCGCTCCTCTTCTCCCTGTGTTAACCGGTGTAAAATATAAGCATAGAGCAGGGCATGGGGGCAGACTTCCACTCCCAGCACTGGGAAGGTAGAGGTAGGAGGTGGAGAATACAAGGCCAGTGTGGGCTACAGAGCAAGTCTTAGGCCACCTTGGGCTATGTAAGTGAGACGCTATCTAAAAACAAAGAACTTAAAACAAAGATCATAGAGCTCAGTACATTTTAACATGTGTACAAACTTGAAAATCCAACCCCAGATCAAGATACTGAATCTGTCTGTCATCTCTGGAGTTTCTTCACCTGCCTAGGAGGCATGTGCCCACTGGACTCTGACATCCCTCAGCGCAAGGCAAGTCTGTCTGGGCAGCAGCTGCTGCTGCTTCTCCCACCTCCTTTCGGTTTTCTTTCTTTTTTTTTTTTTTTTCTAAATATTTATTTACTTATTATGTATACAATGTTCTGTCTGTATGCCTGAAGGCCAGTTGAGGGCGCCAGACGTCTTTACAGATGATTGTGAGCCACCATGTGGTTGCTGGGAATTGAACTCAGGACCACTGAGCCATCTCTCCAGCCCCCTCTCCTTTCGGTTTTCAAGACAGGGTTTCCCTGTGTAGCCCTGGCTGTCCAGAAGCTCACTCTGTAGACCAGGCTGGCTTCAAACTCAGAGATCCTCCTGTCACTGCCCCCCAGTGCCGGGATCAATGGCATGCACCACCACCTACTGGCTTTTCTGGCTTTCTTTATAGTGTATTCTTATGAGCATTTGACCTCTCATCTTTGCATTGGTGAGTGTGTGTGTGGCATGGGGGCGGGGGCAGACAGGCAGACAGACAGACAGGATGGCAGGAAGAATGAAGGTGGACAGAGGGCCAGACTTAACAACTTGGGGATGACTTCATCTTTCAGGCTGGAGCACGGAGGAAGCATTGCTTTTTTTTTTTTCTTGCTCTGTTTTTTGGTACTCTCTTTCCAAGCTGCCCCCCTGAGCTCTTTGTAAACACTGACTGCCTGGCTAAAAAACACTTGCCTACATCCAAGAGTGGCAGAGAGGAGCAGGAGACACATCGTTGGCTTGGGAACCACTCTTTAGCCTACAGGAAGTTAAGTCAAAGGCAGTTTTTCTCTGTCAATCACCCTTCTGCTCTTTCCAGTCTGGGAGAGCACATTAGGAACCATAGGAGCACACTAACGGAAGGCAGCAGAGCCCGCCAGGAGAAAGGTGCCACGTACATGGATTGGAGGGTGCTTCCCCGGGACAAGAGTTGGGGACCCTCATGTAGACAGCGCTGTGTGTTTCTTACTGGAGTGCCTTGCTAGGCGTGGGGGGAGGGGACAGAAGGCTTCTGTCACTGTTCTCTAGGGGCTTGCTGCCCAGTTGGCATAAGACAAACTTCCAAAGCATGTGAGCAGGATATAATTAACAGCCACGCGAGGCCGCATCAGCCCCTGCCTCCTCAGGGATGAGTACAGCCATCAGACAAGCCCTTTGTTGCCAAGACACAAGAGCAGATCAATCCCCTACAGCTTTAGGAGCTACTGATGCCCGGATTTGGGCTCTCAATAAATGCTAATTGAGGAGGCAGCCATCGATCAGGCTCTGGTCTGGAGTGGGGTGGGAAGCAGAAGGAAGTGCTGTAGCTAGCGAACATCGATTTCTGACGAGGGTTTGGTATGCGTGTGCAGGGATCTGTGTGTGCAAATATGAGAGTCACATGCATGAGTGTATTTGTATGTGTGCATCGAGGCCAGAGGACAACTTTGTAAGTTACGTCTCAGGAGCCATCCCCTGTTTTTTGAGACAGGGTCTCTTACTTGGCCTGGAACTTGCCAGGGAAGTTAGGCTGGCCAGCAGTGAGCCTCAGGGTCTGCCTGCTTCTGCCTCAGCACTGTTGGGATTACCAATGTATTTTTGCCCCCCCCCCCCCCCACTGTTTTCACATAGTTCTGAGATCAAACTCAGGTCTTCATTCTTGCATAACAAGCATTTTATTTATTTTATGTGCATTGGTGTTTTGCCTGAATGTATGTCAGTGTGAGGGTGTCAGAAGCCCTGGTACTTGAGTTACAGACAAATGTGAGTTGTCTCACGTTGGTGCTGGGAACTGAACTCTGGGTCCTCTGGAGAGCAGCTGGTGTTCCTAACCACAGAGCCATCTCTCCAGCCCTGCATGACAAGCATTTTATCTACTTAACTGTCTCCTCAGCCCTAGTCAAGGTTTTTTTTAAAAAAAATTTCTGTAATATCATTATGGATATGGTGAAAAATGTGGGTGGAGCTATGTAGTGAGGAAGACATAGAGTCAATTGCTAAGTCTACAAAGAGCACTCAGGAGGCAGAGGCAGGCAGATCTTTGTGAATTTGAAGTCAGCCTGGTCTACGGAGCAAACTCCAGGGCAGGCTCCAAAATACAGAGAAACCCTGACTAGAAAAGCAAATAAGAATATTGATCACTCGGGGGCTGGAGAGATGGCTCAGCGGTTAAGAGCATTGCCTGCTCTTCCAAAGGTCCTGAGTTCAATTCCCAGCAACCACATGGTGGCTCACAACCATCTGTAATGAGGTCTGGTGCCCTCTTCTGGCCTGCAAGCATACACAGAGAAAGAATATTGTATACATAATAAATAATAAATATTAAAAAAAAAAAGAATATTGATCACTCAACCCTAGTGGAAGTTTCTTCTGGCATGTCGCTGGACACTGTTTTGACATGTCTTATTTTTTTCCCCTAAATGAAGAACTAAAAGATTGGTATAAGACGTTCACACATATTTACATAGTTTGACCAAATTATGGCAGCTATGCTCATACCTCGACACACACACACATGCACATACACACACATGCGTTTTTGCACATGTGTATTTGAAAGATAGTTTCTGACGTCATAGTGCATCATCTCTGAAAACAACAAATTGTATCTCCCAAATCTGGAACTTTCTATCATACCCAAGAAATACCATGCTCTTTTTTTTTTTTTGGTTTTTCGAGACAGGGTTTCTCTGTGGTTTTGGAGCCTGTCCTGGGACTAGCTCTTGTAGACCAGGCTGGTCTCGAACTCACAGAGATCCACCTGCCTCTGCCTCCCAAGTGCTGGGATTAAAGGTGTGCGCCACCACTGCCCGGCTTTACCATGCTCTTATGTAAGAAAACGAACATTAAAGTAGCTATTAAATAATATGTTTTCAACCTAGCACAGGACTTTAAAATTATTGATAATATAAAATGCATATTAAAAGTGTCTTAGCTGCTCCAACACTTTTTCTTCCTCTAAAATGCAAGCAGGGTTCACATATCTTTTGTCTTTTAACTGTAAGCCTTCCCTATTTTAACTATTTATTTTTATTTTTTCACCTTCACAAGAATGATTTTTTTTTCTTTTGATGAGCCCAGGCTAGTTATCATTGTCAAATGCTTTTCATGCTGTATGTATCTGCTTTCCTTCTCATTGTTAGATGTGGGTTAAACCCCATTGGATTGAGACTGTGATTCTCTCATGGCACTGGATGGGAGGGGGCAATTACGTCACATTCCTATGGCAGATGATGTTTGACCCCATGGCTAAGATGGTGACTACCATCTCTTTGGCAGAGACACATTTTCCTTTGGACTGTCAGTCATCCATGGGACAGGCTCTCAGACGTTGATTCCTCACCGTCTTTCCACCCAGCCATGATCTCTGCTCAATCTGCTGATCTTCCATTTCTACACTGCCCAGCCGGCACTTTTCCAGAAAGAAGTTTCCTTTTCTTCCCTTCTCTTTCCCTTTCTCTCTGAGTCACACTCCGGACTAATGGGCTGTATATCAATTTGATGCATTAGAAGCCATTACTCGTTAGGCCATTTGATGACCAAAGTGGTCATCAAACTGTCTCCTGCATCCTTTAGGCAGAGCCTCATTAGTTGTCAATTTCTTTCCTTTCAGACCATCAAAATGTCCTTTCTGCCTTGTGCTTTCTCTTTCACCCTCCAAGGAGCTCGCTTTCCTCTTCCGGGGGAGTGGCGTGCAGAAACCAAGATCTGGAGGCAACGTCTGCACACCCATTATTTTTATCAGTGACTTGATTAAAGGTCTATGGAATACTTAGCCAAATTACAATGACTCAAAACTTGGAGGACAATATGAATATGAAATGGGATGATAGTAGAATCGATATTCAAAATGACCCGTGGGATGAAATTGGGGCCAGAACCAACAGATTTAAGAGTGATAATTTTGAAGTCGTGTGTTCAGTTGAAAGAGTTTATTGCCTAATTTCAGGTTTGGAGCACTCTTTCCTAGGTAGGAACTGGTCCCGAGGGTTGTTCCAGGTTGTTAGTTAATACGAGCGAGTAGTAAGTAGTCTTTGGCTCCTGCTCATTCACTCGGTCATTCCTTCAACCAGTATTTATTGACAGCCCACCTACCATGCACGTACGTCGGCACTGTTCCAGGTGCTCGGGAGGTTTTGAGCTGAAGAAAGCTGTGCCTAACTTCTTTCATTTATTTATTTAAGGTATTCCTTCTTTGTTTTGTTTTGTCTTTTTTTTTTTTTTTTTTTTGAGACAGAGCCTCATGTAGCACTCACTGGTTGGCGTCCAACTTGTTTTGTATCTGAGGTTGCCCTCGAATTCCTGGTCCTCCTGTTCCACCTGCCAAATGCTAGGCTTTAAAAAATTTTCCAGCTGACTTTAAAAAAATTACTGTTAAAAAAAAATTACTGTTAAGCCAGGCCTGTGGCCCATGCCTTTAAATCCAGAAGCTGGGAGGCAGAGGCAGGTGCATCCCCATGTTTTACAGAGTCTGTTCCAGGACAGCCAGGGCTACATAGAGAAACCCTGTCTCAAAAAAAAAAAAGTTTTTACATGTATCTGTTTTGTGTGTCTCAGTCACACAGGTCAGAGGACACAGCTTGAGGGTGTGCATCCTCTCCTTCTACCATGTGGATCCTGGGATAGATGGAATTTAGGCCATCAAGGGTCTACCCACTGAACCCTGTCGCTGAACTATAGCCCCTGACTTTCATTTTTAAGGCCTCTGGCTACCATGTTGAGAAGAGATTGTAGGAGCAAGGGAAGAAGCAGTTGGAGGACCCTTAGTGTAGCCAGGAGAGCAAAAATACCCCAGGGTGGGATGTAGGGAAGCAGTAAGTTCAGATTTTGGGTCTGGATATGAGGAGTAAGAAACAAGACATGAAACTGTAAAAGGATCTCGGGGTGTGGCGATGGTACAGAAATTGTGGGACATTAAGGAGTCTGGTTGTAAGAAAGGAGACCTGGGACCACCAAGCGCGTGTCTACCCTGCCGCTCTATTTGTGGGAGGGGGTGGGGAAGCCTGAGGGTGGGGATGGGGGACGAAGATGTTGCTTTGAGACTGCTGATATTGTCAGTGGGTGCAGAGTAGCTATTCGACCCACCCAGTTCCGGGTGAAATGGTCTCATTGCCACAAGAACAATGAACACGGATTTTCAAGTTTTTAATTCTATCCATGCACCCAGAAAAAGCTGGAACGTGTTCCCCAAACCTTGTCTCTCTGTTGAGTTCCCTTCCCATCCCCCACCGCCTTATTTCCCTTTCTCCCTGGCCACTGAAGATTAACCAAACTGACCTCAGGTCTGGGTACCTGCTGGTGAATACCTCTGGTGTCTTACTCCATCCTTAGGGAATCCTTTCCTATGCTCAGCCACGTGCTGGTTGCGGGGGGGGCGGGGGGGGGGAGGTCTAGTCTCCTTGGCTAGACCTTCATGCAGTCCATGAAATCCTATTATCCCACTTGAACTAATTCTGCGCCGCCCCGGGCTTCGTGTGGACAGAATTCTAAGCATGGACAGCCCAGCAGAATATCTAGATTCTAGACCACGCATAGACCTCCTGCAGAAAAGAGACTGGAAAGCCACCAGTCCCAGTGTATGCACAGATCCTGGAGCAAGGGGGTGGGGATGGGTAAGCGGCGAGTGGAGCAAGGTCCCCGGGAGCCGGAAAGAGGGCGGGTCTGAGTGCCCCCGAGAGACCTTGCGCTCTCAGAGCTTCGGGTCCCCAGGCTCTGCCCCGCCGGGTGAACCGATCTGGCGCCCCTCGTACTACAGCGCCCAGGAAGGAGGAAGGGGGAAGAGCTGGATGAGAACCAGCTAGGAGGCCGGCCTACCCTCTGACTTCCTGCTCCGCGCCCTCCTCCCTGCGGCGGGGCGAGGGACTCCCACTCGGCAGCACTTTAGGCAGAGGAGCCTGCGGTGCGGCCGTCCACGTGACCGTCTTCTCTGCTGCCCCCCAGGTCCGGAGGCGAGGCGGAGAAAGGACTCTGGGGGACCGAGCGGGGCGGAGCTGCAGCCCGCGACTCCAGTTAAGCAACCTGAGCCCGAGCCGAAGGACGCCGCTGGCTGCTGTGCTCCGAGTTCCGCGCGCCGCGATGGGCCGGGCGAGCTGCTCCGCCGCCCTGCTGCGCGCGCTGCTGGTGCTGCTGCTGCCGCTGCTGCGGACGACGCGGGCGCTCGGCCCCCGGATCAGTGTGCCGCTGGGTGAGTGCTGTGGGGCGCAGCCGAGGGAGAGGATCGCGGGTGCCCACGACAAAGGAGCGTTGAGGTTCAGTAAGACCCCTTCCCTTTTCAAAATGCTGTGGTCAAAGCGAGAGGGAAGGGAAGCTAGGGAGCCGAGAGCCCCTTTCTTCCATTTTCTATGGACCTGGAGAGGGCCACTCTCTCGCACCGTTGCTGCTGCTGGTTTCCTAGGAGGGGGTACACTCAGCACTGTCTGGAGGCCTCAGGTGCTGGCCATCCTGCCTACTCATGTACTTGTCTTTGATGCTGACCAGAGCCAACCAGGGAGCCACCCACGGCACGGGGCTGAGAGGACTGCTGCTGGCCGCTCTCTAAACTTCTCAAGCAGAAGCCTGGAGCGGGGCGGGTGGGCGCCAGGTCTTTCCTCCCTGCCATTTCTGACTGACTGACCTGGAGGGTACACCCCCCCCTCCCGGATTTGGAAACTTACATTCCGAAGACCCTGCAGGACCCTAACTAGAGGGACTTGAGAGTATTATTATTCTGGTTGACCGGGATTCCTTTCCTGTAGCTTTTTATCCGTCTCTGTCTGCCTGTGTTTTCACCCCTTCACTCTCTCTCTCTTTATTCCTCTTGTTCTGATTGTCCCTGACCCTTCTCCTGGGGCCCTCAAGTTTTGGAAATTTAGAGACTTGGATCTTTTTTGTTTTGTTTTTGTTTTTTCGAGACTTTGAGACAGCGTTTCTCTGTGTAGTCCAGACTGTCCTGGAACTCACTCTGTAGACCAGACTGGCCTTGGAACTTGCAGAGATCCACCTGCCTCTGCCACCACCTCCTCCTGGCTGGACTTGGGTCTTAAGCCCATCAAGTAACCCCTATTCCCTGTACTCCAGCTTCCTCCTCTGCAAAGGTGGCTCAGGCGACCTTGCAAAGCCATCTTGGGAAATTAATGAAAGTTGGTGCATTGTGGGCATCAGGCACATAGGCGCCAACAGATACTGTTTGGCCAGACCCCTCTAACTTGCGAGCAGTCACGTGTGAGTTAGGACAGAATGAGCATAAATTAGAGGTTACACACTAGAACTCCACCAGACTTCCTTCTCTTTATTGCATCTCCACCCCTGAAAGCATCCCATTTGCAAAAGTGTAGAACCAGCTCTTCAATTATAAGGCCCCTAACAGGATCTAAATCTCTTATCGGAAACATTACTGGTGCTCCAAGTTCAAATTCTGCCTTGGCCATTTAGTTCCCATGTGACCTTGAGTAAACAGTTTCTCTGCCTTGATTTCCTCATCTGTAAAATAGGGATATTAGCACCTTGCTCAAGGCTCAACCCATTACTTGTTGTAAAGTCCTTAGGAAAGGGCTTGGTACAGAAACCTCTCTGCCAGTGTTTGCTGTCATTCTTGTTATGCTAAACTTGGACCAGCCCTGCTTGGAGTTGGGTGGTTCTCCACAGGGTGGAGATGGTTCCAGGGTCTTAGTTCCACTGCAGGCCCCTTGGGAGTTCTGTTCTTGGGGTGAGGAAGGACTGAAATCGGAATCAAGGATCGCTGCTCTGCTATTTTTAAATATTTAGCTTGTGTGTGGGTGTGCGGGCACACGCAACCCATACGGAGGTCAACGAGGTCAGAGGGCAACTGGCAAAGTTCTCCTGCGGCCATGTGGATCTCAGCTGTTAAGCTCAGGTCATCAGGCTTGGTGGCAAATGCCTTTTCCGGATGAACTGTCTTGCTATACCCCTCTGACCCTTTTTTCTTCTGAGCTAGGCGTGGAACCCATCTTGCATTAGTCAAGTTACCTCTGAGCCAGACCCGTTGCTGGTTCTGTCCTTCTGTGTCTCCCTAGACCAGCGGTTCTCAACCTTCCTAATGCTGCGATGCTTTAACACAATTCCTACTGGTGACCCCAACCATAAAATGATTATCATTGCCTCTTCACAACTGTAATTTTGCTACTGTTATAAATCATAATATCCGTGTCTTCTGATGGTCTTAGGTGACCCCTGGGAAAGGGTCTTTCAACCCCCAAAGGGGTCAAGATCCACGTATTGAGAACCATTGCCCCAGACCCTTAGACTCTCTCAGCTTTAGGAAAAAATGCAGGGCGTACAAGGTGGGGGTAGCTGCCCTGGGAGGGCACTTAGGACCACACCAAACACAGCAGGTCTTGTGTCTCAGGGAGTGGTGGGGAGACCTGAAAGAGGAATAAAGAGGCCCTGCTTCCTGGGAGAACATCAGCCCTTGGTTAACTCCACATTTTTTGGGCTGCCACAGGTGGGCAAGGGGTGTCTTGTGCACTGTACAGAGATTCAGCTGAGGGGTTAAAAGGGCCTCCAGGCCAACAACTGTGCTTTGGGGGTTAATTCTGTCAAGTTAGTGGGGCCATTTCTAATCCTCAGCACTACCTGCGGTGTTTCAGCAATGGCCAGCCTCCTGAACACTGGGTGTCCCTCCACATTTGACTGAGCTGCCATGCTCCACCTTCCTGGGCCTCCACAGTACCCTTCGTCCCTGCTTCCACTCCCTGTCCTCCCATGTACAGGCAGGTTCTGTGGCTTGAGTCCCAAATGGGGAATGCCCTGGTGACTGAACAGGCTCACCCTTTGAGTCTGGCCTGAGACAGTTTCCTGTCTCATCCCTGGGGGCTCGTTAGATGTTCCTGGCACTGTGCCCATTCTTGGCAGGCTCGTGGTGACCATGGGGTGCCTGGCCTAGAGCCCTTCAGCCTTCCGAGACAGGCTTCCCAGGGATTGCACAGAATGGAGACCATGCCCTTTTCCCGCCACCTGAACTGAATTCACACCCAAGCTCCCCCCCTACCCCCCGCCCAAGGACCTGATGCTTAGGGATAGTGGGCTCTGTGATCAAAAAGTCCCTTGAAGGGGCTGGAGAGATGGCTCAGAGGTTAAGAGCACTGGCTGCTCTTCCAGAGGTCCTGAGTTCAATTCCCAGCAACCACATGGTGGCTCACAGCCATCTGTACTGAGATCTGGCGCCCTGCTCTGGTGTGCGGGCATACATCGAGGCAGAATGTTGTATACATAATAAATAAATAAATCTTTAAAAAAAAAAAAAGTCCCTTGAAGTGGAAAGTCCAGTTTACTCTTCATCTAGGATCTCTCGTGAGAATTCTCATTCCTGTTGATGGTTCTTGGGAGTCTTCAGGCTGGAGGGGTCCTTGTGACCTCACCTGATGGTCAGTGGAGGGAAGGAAGACCTGGGGCATTTTGAGTGGGAGTGGGGGAGCATCCTGCAGACTCCTGAAGCCAGCTGGAAGTCTGTGAAAGCTGCGCTTCCGAGAAGAGCACGAAATTGGGGTTCTTTTGCCCTGCAAACTTCAGGGCCATAATATGGGGCAAGAGCAGGAGTTAGGCCTTGCAGCCTGGCCCGTTTGAAGAAACAAAACAAAACTGCTGCCACGGCCTACTGAAGTCAGGCAGAGTCCCTTTATTTGGGCAAAGCAAGAGAGCTATTAATTGTCCCCCAGCCCCAGAAGCAACCTGCTAAAAAGCTCTGGAAACAGTGTATGAACCAGATTGGAATTAAATCTGTAGGCCTGCAAGATGCACTCAACAAAACCCCATTGAATGCAGAGAACAAGGCCCTTGGCACGAACCAGCTGCCCATCCTCCGGCCTGGAGCAGGCATTCAGAGTCAAGGCTGCCTGAGTGGCCCCTGTGCTGGCCCCCTGCTTTGGTTGCCTCTTGTCTGCTTACTGACCTCCCTCCTTGATGTGACCTCAGCCCAGCATGAGACTCTGAAGTTCTGTCAAGAGGCTGGTCTGTTCCTGAGTCTTCAAAGGCAAGTAGTTGAGAGCCCTAAGGATGGGTGCTGAGAGCCGGGCTGGGAGAACTGGCTACTACCCTTATCAAGGACACACCATAGGGCAAGCTATAGCCTTCTTAAGCCTGTGTTTGTATCCACATGACAGGAAGAATAGCGGGACCCATCTCCCAGACTCCAGGAAGGATTATTGAAATTATGTATGTAAAGTGCTTGGCCCGGGCCCTGACACGCGCAGCCCACCCAGTGGAAGGTAGCAGCTTCTGCTGCATGCTGCTTTGCTCAAACCTCCTACTGGCCTCACTCCGGGAGGTGCATGCTGTGTACAGGCAGCGTCCTGGACTCTGGGAGATGCCAGCACAGCTAAACCCTGTATCTGCCATGGGAGCTGAGGGGCACAGTCCTGCTCTGCCCTGGGGAGGAGCTGAAGCAAGGGCCCCAGGGTTGATGGGAGGTCATTCCCATGGGGACCCGCTTAGGTTTGCCCATTTTTGAAAAGCTCCTGGTTTTATCCTTTTAAAATGTCTTCTGTGTCTCAATAATATTCTCTGCTTGAGACTGAATTTCCCCTCGTGATCCTCCTGGCCTGTCCTTCTGCGCTGTGGTCTGTGAAGTCCCATTCAGTTGGTGGTGTGTGTGCCCAGAACACTAGGCTTGCAGAGTGTGGGAGCCCCTTGATGTTCTATATAACACAGGCATCATCTGATGATGGGGCCTGTTTGAAAGGCTCTGAAAGGTCACGTCACCATTCCTACCTTCCTGTTAGCCCTTTCTTAGAGCCCATGGCCCCGTCCCAGCTCCATGGCTGCTTAGGCTGGGTCAGGGCTCAGAAGCCTTAGGTTGAGCCCTCCCCTGCTTCACGGGAGAGAGAGGATCAACAGAACTAATCCTGTGGTGTAGTTGGATTTTTCTTTGGGCCACCAGCTCACAAATAATGACGTGGAGACTTATTATTAATTATGAAAGCTCGACCTCAGCTTAGGCATGTCCCACTCGCTCTCACAACTTAAATTAACCCATTTATTCTCGTCTACGTTCTGTTGCATGGCTCATTACCACGTCTTTCTGTACTGCTCATGGGGCTTCCTCTGCTTCTGACTGGTGACTCTGCCTTCTCCTTTCCAGAATTCTCTCTCTGTCTGGAAGTCCCACCTATACCTCCTGCCTAGCTATTGGCCATTCAGCTTTTCTTTTCTTTTTTTTTTCTATACATCTAATGCACATTTATTGTATAGTCAACAGAAAAAGATGGTCCAAATACTGAAGTACAAGCAAAACATGAAAAAGATATTATTAAGAAACCATGCAAGAAACTTTTTAAACAGTGATGCTAACCCTGACACATTGGATACTCTAAGCAGAGAAAGAGCTAGTTTAGAGCATGGGAGGAGGGGCTTATATTCTGCCATTTTAACTATGGTTATCACTACAGTGGACATCCAAGTACTTTTAAATGCTGACATCTACACTAACAAATTGGCATTTGCTTTCTAAGTAGCTGTCACAAAAGTTTATACAATCACTTTAATTTTAAAAATTATCTTACTGAGAAGGTTTAATTTTCACTTTCATTTCCATTTTAAATGAACTCACATTCCCTATTTTTAAAAAGTAATTTCTTTCTCTGTTTCATTCAGCTTTTCATTACACCAATCACAGCAATACATTTTTTGCACAGTGTACAAATATCCTACAGCACAGTGGTCCAGGCTGCCCTCTCTCCAATAAGCATCCTAGAAAACATTGTCTCAGGGCTGGAGAGATGGCTCAGTGGTTAAGAGCACTAACTTCTCTTCCAGAGGACCCAGGTTCAATTCCCAGCACCCACATGGCAGCTCACAACTGTCTGAAGATTCAGTTGCAGGGAATCTGACACCTTCACATCAATGCACATAAAATAAAGTTAAATAAAACATAAAAATATTTTTAAAAAGAAGAAGAAAACATTGTCTCTTAAGACTGCATTGTACAGCTGGGCAGTAATGGCACCTTTAATCCCAGCACTCAGGAGGCAGAGGCAGGCGGATCTCCATGAGTTCAATTCCAGCCTGGTCTACAAGAGATAGTTCCAGGACAGCTAGGACTGTTAAACAGAGAAACCCTGTCTCAAAAAAAAAAAAAAAAAAAAAAAAACAAAAACAGAAAAACAGAAAAAAAATTGCGTTATACAGCCACTTGTCCCCAATTATCCCTCGCTGCTCTTCTTTACCTTCTGGCCTCCTATCCTGGGAAGGTTTGTCCCATCAGGGACAGCGTCTTGACAAGGGACCTTTCTTGCTGTTCTGAAGACCAAACACCTCTCACTTGCTCATTTGCCCTCCAGGATCTCCCTGGTTCGTGCGTGCCACAGGGCTGCCTCCAGCCCTCCAGGGTCACGGCTCATGTTCCAGTCTTGGGAACCTAGAAGGATAGGTAGTGAGGGGACAGGGGTAGCTGAGGATCACAGAGGGGAGCGATTTATCCACGTCAGGTTCTCCCTCCCAAGCCTGTGGTTCTGGAAGTCTTTCCTCTAGCCTGGAAGGCTAGCAGAGATGCTTTGGGGAGGGGCTTCTGGTAGGGTGGGAGATAGAACCTTCATTCCTCATTCATTCCTTATTCCTCCTTTCTCCTTTATTTTTTTTTATTTTTTTTTTTATTTTTTCAAGACAGAGCTTCTCTGTAGCTTTTGGTACCTGTCCTGGAACTAGCACTTGTAGATAAGGCTGGCCTCGAACTCACAGAGATCCGCCTGCCTCTGCCTCCCAAGTGCTGGGATTAAAGGTGTGCGCCACCACCACCCAGCCTAGGGAATTTTTTTTTGCCCATTGCTAGAGTTGAACCCAGAAAGACAGGGCCTTATGGCTGCTAAGGAAATCCTCTGCCATTGTGCCACATGCCAGCCCTGGCCTCATCTTCCTCATCCTATTCACAGAAGAGGAGGAACACCGTCTGCACGCGGTGCCTACTGGTCTAGGCTCACTCGTGCCCGTATTGTATTGTTTCACCCATTGTAGAAAAGAGTGCTGAACCTCAGCGGAGCCACCTCATCCTGGCAGGGTCACGCCTCACTGAGGACAAGAGACTGTGCCTGGGTCAGTTTCTTCACTGACTCAGGAGCCTCATTCTTTCCTAGAGACCAGCTGCCTCTCGCTTCACCTGCCATTCACACAAAAGCGGCCGAGTGGTCCAGCTCAGCCCTGTTGTGATTGATCAGCGCTGTGATTCCCTCTGTAAAGAAGTCTGGTGAGGTCACTCCTCAACAGAGCAGGGGAGCCAGCAGAGGCCCCTGACGGCACTGTCAAACTAGATAGCAGTGGTCTCGGCCAGGAAAACAGGGGCACATATATCAGAGGTTTGCACACTAGGTGGGGGTGGCGGGCAAAGCCAGTCTGGGGTTATATTTTGCTTGGCTTCCAAGTGACTTAGAAATTTTTAATTAGTAACTGATATTTAAAACTTAGGAAATGTTATATAAAAACCCAGATTTCCGCCTGAAGGGGAGTCTGGCAAGGCAGTGCCCCCTTTCCATTCAGCAGTAAGCAACCGGGCCTCAGCAGCCACCTCCTCTTTCGAGGGCCCCCTGCCTCCGGATGGCTATGCTCCTACCCATTCTGTCTCCCTTGCCTGGCACCAGGGTGCCAGATGTTGCACACAGGAAGGCTGTCTGGTGTGTGAGAAGGTGAGAGGAAGGGAGGGGAGGGCAGTAGGCAGGAAGGGGAGCGCTGTGTGCTTCATCCATCCTCTTAGTCATCCAAGTCCTCCCGCGTGGAAGGGTGACCTGTCTCCAGGCAGCTCCACAGTGATTGGTGATGAAGTCAGGATGCACAGGAACCTTAGGACTTCCTGCCCATCCCCTACACCTCTGTGGCCCCGTTTCCTATTTCCTGCAACATTTTTAGCTGCCACATGTCTCTTTGTGATGCTATGACTGACAGAGCTGCCCGTGTGCTGGAGGGGTCAGACACAGTGGGGAGCGGGAGCCTTTGGTACCTCCGTGTTGTCAACCAGGGCTTCTCTCTGGACTATAGCACCTCAAAACAAGGAACTCTGACCTGTGTTCAATCAGCAAACATTTGTGACATGCCTTCTTGGAGGTCACCTGATCGGGTGATGTGTGCATGGGATAGCAGTATGAAGAAGATTTGTTCTTGATCCTGAAGGTGCTCTTCTGTGTGGTGGGAGAAAACAGACCCAGACACCTCATCATAAAAGAGTGTCGCTTGAGTCTGTGACAGGGGTGACTAGTGTGGCAAGCCCTTGTCTGGCTGGAGATTCAGGCAGGCCATAGAAGGGCTGATAAATCCAATTTAGTCAGAGGGAGAACTGTATCACAGAGCTGCCAGTGACCAAAGCACCCTTGAACTGCTCTTGGGCGTCACTCACGACACAGGGCTTTGCGAGGTGGTGGTGACAGTTCTTGGAGAGCCTCCCGCTGTAGCACAGCCCCTGGGAGACTACAGTAACCTGGGTGGGAGCAGGGAGTGTCCTGGTTCAGGCCTACGGTGGTGGAGTAGTGACATGGGGGGTGGGGTCTGAGAGTAGGCAGGGGATTGACAGAATTTGATGGTAGAAGGCGTGTGCGCCGCTGATTAGAGGCAGAGTGGACACAGCGGAGCTGGACGGTAGTGAGACAGCAGAGCTCAAGACACGGAGTGAGAGGCCTGAGGGGGCCCAAGAGGGTACCTTTGGAGTAAGTCATTGTCCGTGCTTGTGTGGGACACCAGAATCTGTATCACATGACCCTTCACAGAGTGAGGAGACAAGAGCAGCACAGGAGAGAAAATCCTTGACAGGCCAGAGAGCAGCGCCACTAGAGCAGGCCAACATGGGCGCGGATCTCGCCTCTTCCACATCCCCCACAGGTCAATCCCACCCGTGGCCTCCTGGAGGGGCTGTGGGACTGAGTCTTCAGGGGCCAGGATGTGTGCGGAAGGCCTGGATGACCCTTGAGAGCCTATGGGGCCCAACACTTGAAGACAAGCGTGCGATGGGGTCTAGGCTACCAGTGAGACGCTTCCTGGGCCATGAGGGATCTTCCACCAAGTGTTGGGCTGGTTGAGGCCAGTTCCCTGGAAGAGGGAGTGGGAGGCAAAGGCGCTGGCGAGAGCTCTCATAGGGAGTTCGCCCTTGTTTCAAGACAAAAAAGTGGCTTCTGAAAGGGACAGTCTGTGTCTGAGGAAGCCAGAAGTCGAACAAACTTAGAGGCATCTGTGAGGAAGAGGGTAGGTAGGAGGGAGAGGCCACAGGAGAGGGAGAGTTAAGAGTGGCCAGCCACTGAGCAGAGGGACACGGGAGCTGACCGTGGTCCTGGGTGGCCCTTAGAGGGGGCAAGCAGAGGTCAGGCCCTGAAGGTGTTGGGACAGCCTGTGTTGATGATGTACAGGTCCCGTGGCTTTGGGGTTCTCACAGGGGTTGGCCAGCTCACAAGAGGGACAATTGGGAGGGAGGCATTCTAGAGTAAACCCACCCCTCAAGCACAAATGCTTGCTCATGCTCTCTCTGGTGTATTATTATTATCATTATTATTATTCGTTTTGTTTTTGAATCAGGGTCTTGCTGTATAACTAAGACTTTCTTTGAACTTCCAGTAAGTTTCTCCACAGTCTCCCAAATGCTATAAATGCTTTATTTTTTGTGGGGCGAGAAGGTGGATTGAGACAAAGTCTTGTGTAGTCCAGGCTGGGTCCAAACTTGCTTTAGAGCCGAGGTCGACCTCGGACTTCTGAGCCTTTATACTTTTACGTCTCAAGTACTTGGATTACTGACCGCCATACCTGGCCACTAAATGGATTCTTGACCACTTCAGCCAGGGCAGACTTTGGCACATAGTCCTCCACAGTGGGTCTGACTCTTGTGAACTCTGCCCTGGCCTCAGCCCATTGATGTCGACCTTGGTCCCGTGCTTACCTAGCCTGAGGACTAGGTGGCTGCTTCCTGCCCAGTACTGGGTGGTGTGGAAGGAGGAAGTACATCCAGGCCAGTTTGCTGCTGACTCTAACAACTGGGTTCAAGGTTCTGGTGACTTGGCATGACGTCCTTGAGACACAGCCACTCAGGAGGCCCTTCACACCCCTGCAGAGGCCGCTTCCTTGCTCTGACTCTACAAGGAGGTTGGTGTTTTCTGGTCACAGCCTGCTGGAACCTGTGGAGGGCTAAAAGTTAGAGCTAGGTCAGCATCTCCCTGTGGTGGCTCAGGAGCCACAGAGCAGAGAAAAGTGGGGTGCTACTCTGAGTCAGCCCTGCCCAGGGTGGGGCTAAGCTATATTCCTGTTTTAACCCAGAAAGCTCCAAGCATCTGACTGAGTCACAGGGAAGGGAAGAGTCTTGGTGAGACTAGGAACTGAGAAGTTCCCACATCACTTCCTGCTAGAATGGGGTGTGTGACCCTGAAGATGGCAGCCCTGGAATAGCCCCATCCTATCTTTTTGAAGGATGGGGCATCCTTGGGAAGGATAGGCTTTTGGGGAGCCACTGGCTCAAGTTGCCCAGGGCCCATGGAGAAGCTCTGTCCTGATTGGGGCAGCAACCAGAGCCTCTAGTTAAGGGATAAATAAACCCCAGGCAGCGAGACAGGGAGGGTATGTGGATCATACTCACAGCTAGGAGACCAGGTGGAACATGTTTGACACAAGAGGCACAACCACACACATAAACACACATACGTGCTCATACACACACACACTTCCAGTCACCTCTGCACACAGAGTACCAGGAACTCACACACAAGCCTGGACAGGCCCCAGAGTTCTGTGCTTCCGTGCACATAGGCACACAGACACACAGACATGGGCAGGCTCAGGCAGAGCCTTCTGCACAGACGTCCACACAGCCATTCTGTCACTCTGGAGGTGGCACCAGACGGATGGGAGCTTGGGCAGTCACAGCACTTGTGACTTGTAACACACATCGTTTCTGAGCCCATCTGACCATGAGACCCTTGTGGGCCCCGCTCAGGTTCAGGTGGAGTGGGCCGGCACTGTAACCTCACAGAGGGAGGCCACACCCCCCTGTCCTGCCCTCTGTGGCTTGCTGGGCTGGATTTTCCTGCAGGGCTTTTGGATTTTGTTTTTGAGCCACTCGAGTGTTGATCGTGTGCCAGGCACCATGCCAGCACAGGGAAAACGTGTGCAAAGTTGTTTTGAGTGAAGCGCTCAGTAAGTGTGGGTTATTATGGACATTATTATTTACATACGTAATCTCGTTTCTTCTCATAACAACTCTGTGAGGCAGAGGGCAATTATTGTTCCCATTTTGCAGATAAGGAAAGTGGGGCTCGGAAAGGTTAAGTGGCTTGCCTTCTGAGCAGTAGAGGCTGGATTGGAACCTGGTCTCTGATGCCAGTATATGCTCTCAATCTGTCCTGTGGGGTAACCAGTGGAGAAGACCTAATGAAGTCTGCCCGCAGGAGTGGAAGGATCGCTGGCAGCCGGGTTCATCAGCACAGCATGGCTCTTAAGTTTGAGACAGGGTGGAAGGGAGGAGAGAGGAGGGCAAGCGTGGAGGGCCGTCCCCCGCTGAGAAAGCGGGCTGTGACGGCCCTGTGCTCACTTCAGGGCTTGTGCCACTTCCCATCCCGTGGTCATTTTGTTCCGTGTGTTTCCAGCAGACATGAGGGGTCATGGGCCGCTGGCACCCAGGCTGTCCCTCCAACCTGGCTTGCCTTTGTCTGAGGGACCCTGGGCAGCTCGCCATCCACCCGGGCTAAAGTGGAGGGGGCGTTGAGCTCCACCTGGAGCTTGTGCTTATCTCGGACTCTTGGCATTTCTGTGTCTGGATGGAATCCAAGGGTGGCTTCCCGCTTAGAGCTGTAGGTCCCACCCAGGTGGAAATGCCCTCTGGTGTAGGCAGATAAGCCTTGGCAAGCCAGAGGCAGCCTGTGCTTTCAGAAAACCTTGAGGGGTGCAAGAGATAAAGAAGGGGTGCAGGAACTATGTGCCTTGATCTCGCTGAGTCGCTTGGGGCTCCTGTGAGCTGCGCTTTCCGTGTTATCCGAGTTATACACATGAGAAACCACAGCGGAGTGAGCGGCTGTCGTCGGGAAGGGCCTGCTTGGTGCCTCTCAGAGTGTTGTCCTCCAGCCTCCTCCTTCCGAGTCACCTGGAGCTGGCCCGTTGGCTGTCTTGCCAACCAGCAGTTTCAGAATCTCTGAGGAAGGCTTGGAGTCCAGATGTTTCAGGGGTTGGGAGGTGGTGGAGCTTTCTCTAGCCTCCCAGTGTGAAGAGCTGAGGGTTAGGAGTCTTGGTTGCTAAGGAGTTAAGAGTTGGAGAAGAGGCTCTTGGCAGTTTGAAGAGAGGGCATCTTTGGGCTGTGACTGCCCTCTGGTGTCATCGGCAGAGTTCAAACTCTGACCTCAGGACCTTTCCTCATGAATTCTAGTGCAGCCCTGTGTCTACCTCTGGGTCACAGGAGGGTGACAGCCACACATATTCCCCTCAAACTCCTAGTTCTCCCAGCCACCACCTTCCACCCTCAAGGAGACCTCCTGGGGAGCAGATATAGCCCCTCCCTATCTATCATCCTATTGACTGGAGGTGGTAGCCATCCCACGTGTCCCAGCAGGCTTGTTGGAAAACCCCGCCTGAGAGCTTCTTCAGCATCCCGTGCCATGTGTAAAAGGCTTCTGGTGTGTCTTCCTGTTCTTGAACAGTGAGAACCAAGTTACTTCATTTCCCTTTTCCCTGTGGCCGCCAGGGGTCTTGGTGTTTAATGCGGAACCCACCCCTAGCAGCTGTGTGAAGACCGTGTGACCCGCTTATGTGACCTCTCCCCTTTCTAGCTTAGATGTCTTCCTCAGATCGGTTTTTCCCTGCTCCTGATTTTAATGCTTCTCTTTCGCCACTTTCTTGCTTTGTGTTTCCTTACCTCTTTCTGGAACCAGGCTGAGGGTATGTAAAAACACTGGACATACAAACACACATGAAGTCATCTTCACATTGCTTGGCTGGCATGCTGCCCCATGGCTTCCCGGCTCTGGGAGCCTTGTTTGTTTGCATGGTCCCGACCCACTGGTCAGTTGGGACATGCCTGAGGCTGCTCGGGGGCTGCTTTCTGCTTGTCTTTGTATCCTGTCTTCAGCCGCTTAGAATTTTTTAAATAATTTCCCTCTGAACCCATTAATCATTCAAAGCATAAATAGCGCACTGATGGGTCAGTGGGCGTTGACTTGTTTCTTTTTCTCCTCCTAAATTTATATCTTTTACATTATGCAAGTATAGGTTGCTTACTGTAAAGCCCCCATGGGAAAAATACCCGTGGTTCTTCTAGTAATTGCTTCAGGACTTGGCTTCATTCATTCTTCTGTCTGGATTTTTTTCTCATTTATATTTTTTACCACTAAGTGAGATAATCTGACCAGACATATTTTATAACCTTCATTTTTAGTAATAGATAATTAATATCTCCTAATTATTTCATCTTCTGCAACAGTGAATAGGCCCTAAAGTTTTCTCAATGGTCCTATATATTTGTATGTATGTAAATGCGTGAGGTCTGGCCAGATGGCTCAAGGTAATGGCGCTGTTGTTGCCAAGCTTGACAATCTGAATTCAGTCCCCAGGACTCACATGGTAGAAGAGAGAACCAATTCCCAGAAATTGCCCTCTGACCTACACACGCATGCATGCGTGCTCTCATACACACCCACACACCCTTCACGCCCCACTTTTAAATGTTAATTAAGCGGGAAAGGCTTTGCTGTAAGAACCAACCCAGAGCTCAGCCTCTGTGCTCTGTGTCTGATGCACAGAGTCACCCCTGGGTCGTAGAGAGTTCCCAGGCTTCCAGGGTTCCCCTGGACACTGGCATGAAAGGCTCACACCGCCATCTTCCATCTCTAACCCTTTGGCTTGCTGCTGAGAAAATCAGGCTTCTGTCACCCTTGCCCTCCCTTCATGCCCCTTACCTTCCCACCTTTGCTGTTGCCTTTGCCACTTCAAGTAATACGCCTGCCCCGGATGTGGTGGTGCACGCTTATCACCCCAGTTTATCACACAAGAGGCTGAGGCAAGAGGATCATGATTTTGTTCTAGTCTGGGCTATGTAACAGAGCTGCCTCAAAAAGTCAAGCAAGCAAACTCCACTTGGGCTAAGGTTATACTGCATGGTGGTATAGGCTGTGTCATCCACAATCAAAACAGCAGTACACTTTAACATCTTTTTATTATTTAAAGAATTTTTATGATTTATTTAACTTTATTTTATGTGGATTGGTATGAAAGATCCCCTGGAACTGGAGTTACAGAACAGTTGTGAGCTGCCATGTAGGTGCTGGGAATTGAACCCTGGTCCTCTGGAAGAGCAGTCAGTGCTCTTAACCACAGAGCCATCTCTCTAGCCACCTTTAACATTTTTTAATGTCTAATATAATCCTCGATTTTGTTCTGTCTGCAGATCCATGCAAATGTGCTGTTAGGGATCAAACCCAGGCCCTGATACATTAAACGAGCATGCGCTGAGCCACACCCCAAGCCCTAGCATGGCATTGTGACCCTCTTTGCTCCTCGGAGGGACAGCAACGTCCCATCCACCCCCCGCCCCCGGTCATGCAGTCTGTCGCACATTCATGTTTCCAAGCTCTAGGCTGAGGACATTCATGCTCTGTCTGATAACTAAGTCTCCATGGGCGCTGGGGGCTCTGGCTCTGGTCAGATGCTGTCAGAGGGGGTGTTAAATGTAACAGCTTTCTTCTCTGTCGCAGTATTTATTTTTGTGTGTGCTTGTACACTGCCATAGCATTCACAGGGGCATCAGAGGACACCTTACGGGAGTTCCCTCCCTCCTTCTACCCGCTGGGTCCCCGGTACTGAACTCAGGGCGTCAGGCTTGGTGGCAGGTACCTTTACTCACTGAGCCTCTGCCTGTCCTTTCTGAGATTCTATTATGTACTCACAACCCTGACTTTATATTGTAATTTGCTTTGTATTTTGACCCCTTCTCTCTTAAAAGTGGGGTCCCACTTAAGTAAACCCAGATTGGCCTCCAACTTCTAATTCTGCCTCATCCTCCCATGTGCTGAGATTACAGGCATATACCATCATACCTAACTAGATTATGAATTTCTTTATTTTTTTAATTTATTTATGAAGTATGCAGTGTTTTGCCTGCATGTGTGCCTGCTGCAGGCCAGAGGAGGGCACCAGATCTCATTATAGATGGTTGTGAGCCACCATGTGGTTGCTGGGAATTGAACTCAGGACCTCTGGAAGAGCAGCCAGTGTTCTTAACTTCTGAGCCATCTCTCCAGCCCCTAGATTATGGATTTCTTACACAGCTTAGTTTGCTTATTTTCTGGAGTTTCTAATGTATTGCTTTTTTGCCAGCTGTGTAATATTCCACTGAATGGAATATCATAATTATTTTTGTCCAGTCCCCTATCCTTGGACTCTTGGGTTTCCACTTTCTCGATGATATGAACGGAGCTATAATTAATGTTGTCCCCCGTGTTTCTCAGTGCATTTCTTTCGTACATTTGGGTGTCAGAAATGTCCTTTGTACCCAACCTATTGTCCCAGGTTCTTGCCACCGACTGCCCTGAAAACCTGTCTTAGATTAAATTCGATCTTTCTTGAGATAAATGGAAAAGGCCATTCTCAGGCAATGCCCGTCTTCCTCTCCCTAGGCTCTGAAGAAAGGCCAATTCGGAAATTTGAAGCCGAGAACATCTCCAACTACACAGCCCTTCTGCTGAGCCAGGATGGCAGGACGTTGTACGTGGGGGCCCGAGAGGCCCTCTTTGCGCTTAACAGCAGCCTTAGCTTCCTGCCTGGTGGAGAGTACCAAGAGGTGAGGGGGGCAGGTGGATGGAGAGGGGTGGCTGGGGAGCTCAGCCTGCAGATCAGAGGGTGCTTTGGGCAGGAGAGGAGCCTGGTGCTACATACCTCCATGCCCTCACACCTGTTTCCCCTTCTTCTTCCTTAGCTGCTGTGGCGAGCAGATGCTGACCGGAAGCAGCAGTGCAGCTTCAAGGGCAAGGACCTGAAGGTGAGCCTGAAGTTGGGGAGGGGTATGAGCAGAACTGAGCAGATACAACCAAGTGTTATGGGAAGTCATAGCCAAAGAGATAACCAACCCCAATCCCATCCTTTCTGCGATCTTGAACAAGTAGGTTCATCTAGCCTAGCCTTACTGTTCCTACCTGTAAACTGGGGGTCACATGCCCGTGTCCCTGGATAAACCAGTGGGTCCAGGGCCCCTGACATATAAACAGTGCCAAATTACCCTTAGCACCAGCAGGGACTGGGTGAGGTGGCGATCGTGACTGCAAAAGGTTTCCAGTAAAGGGACAAGCCTGGCAGATTCTAGTTTGGTTTTGGCAAAGACATTAGATGGGGTCCAGCCCAATACAGGATTCTCCTGAAGGACATCTCACCATCTTCCCAGAAGCCGCAGGTCCCAAATAGAGCAAGTGGCATTCGAGGCAGCCTTCAGGTCAAGTCCTGGCTGCCCCTACCCAATCATGCTTCATTCTGTAGTCACTTAGCAAGTACTTGTTGGCAGTGTGGAGATGGAACCCAGCACCTCCCACTCTAGAGTGTTCTGGCCGTGAGCTGAGCCTCGGCCCCTCTTCAGAACTTGTTCTGTAGTGTTAGCTACTGGAGACATTGTGAAAAAGTAAAACCATGCCTGTAATCCCAGAATTTGGGCAGGAGGGTTAGGAGTTCAAGGTCATCCTTGACTACCTAGCAGATTGGCAGACTGAATTCCATGACACCATTTCAAAAAGATAAGAACAAGGGGCTGGAGAAATGGCTCAACGGTTAAGAGCATTGCCTGCTCTTCCAAAGGTCCTGAGTTCAATTCCCAGCAACCCACATGGTGGCTCACAACCATCTGTAATGAGGTCTGCTGCCCTCTTCTGGCCTTCAGGCATACCCACAGAAAGAATATTGAATACATACATAATAAATAAATATTTAAAAAAAAAGATAAGAACAAAAGAATGAAAGATCAGTTCGTTTACAAGGTGGGCATGGAAAAAGAAAAATCGGTTGGAGAGATGACTCAGCAGTAAGAGCACGAGCTGCTTCCAGAGGACCAACCTATTTCCCAGCATCCACCATGACAGACAGCTCACAACCTTCTGTAACTCCAGGGGACCCAGCACCCTCTTCTGGCCTCCACAGCACCAGGCACAAAAGCGGTCCACACATAGATGCAGGCAAAACACTTGTACAGATAAAATGAAAATAAATAATTATTTAAAAAGAAAGAAAGCAAGCAATTTACATGCTGAAAAGACATTTGAGCCTTTGAGATTTAGAGGAAGGAAAGGAACTGGCTGAAATACCCAGAGAGTGAGCAGGACTTTGGGTTTCCGTCTGAGCAGATCCCTTTGGACACCAGTAGAAATCAGGCTAAGCAAAGAAGTGGCATGGTCTTGCCTTTGTTTGTGCTGTTTTACAGAACTGGGAATCAAGCCCAGGGTCTCATACGTTTTAGGCAAGTGCTCTACCACTGAGCTACATCCCTGACCCTCTGTTTTTGAAGCAGGTTCTCACTCTGTAGCCTAAACTGGTCTTGTAACTCAGGCTGGTCTTGAACTTGTGATCTTCCTGTCTTGCCTGTATTTTAAAAGCCTCGCTTTGAGCTGGGCATGCTTGCACCTGCTTGTAATTCTAGTGGATTGTAAGGCAGAGGATTACTGATTCCGGGCCAGCCTGGGCTACATGGCGAGACTGTCAGAAATAAAAATAGGTAGGTCCCATTGTGTACAGGATAGAGTGTTGTGTGATGTTTTACTCTTTTGACATTTTGAGGGGCTCACTACCTGGCTCCCAAATAAATCACACAGAGGTTGTTTATTCTTAGTCATGAATGCCCAGCCTTAGCTTGGCTTGTTTCTTGCCAACTTTTTTCTTAACTAATTATCCCAACTACCTTTTGCCTCTGGGCTTTTATCTTTCTCTGTTTCTGTATACCTTTCTTTACTTCTTTCTCCATGGCCTGCTGTGTAACTGCTGACATTCTCCTCCCCTTGTTCTTTTGTTCCTCTTAATCCTCTTCTATTTATTCTCTGTCTGCCAACCCCGCCTATCCTTGCTCCTGCCTCACTATTGGCTGTTCAGCTCTTTATCAGGTGTTTTAGACAGGCAAAGGATCACTGCTTCACAGTGTTAAACAAATGCAACAGAAACAAAAGCAACACACCTGAAAATACTCCCCAACAGTAGAGTGTTCTCTCTGGGGCTGGACAGAGGGAGGCCCCTGGGGGTTAAGCTATGACAGTGCTTCATCCAAGGTTCGATCCATAAAGGGGGTGAGAAGTGGTCAGGTTCTGGGGTTTTGGCTCTTGAATGCTTAGCGTCCAGAAAGGTGTGGGGTTTGAGAAACACCAAGGCCAGGGCCTCCCTCTGGAAAGATGGAAAGATCCCAATGGGAGTGTCGATGTCACCGAGTTGGGAATTCCTGTTAGATACCTTATGGAGGTGGCATTTGTGCCAGGAGTTCAGGGCTGAGCAGTTCTTCCTGCTTTGCCTTCTATTTCCTCGCGGGATTGGAGAGGAGTCTCAAGAGGGCCCAGATACTCCAAGGGGTGAGCCCCCTCCCCAGGGTGCCGGTCACCAGAGAGAAGGAGCATTTGCCAGTCTAGAAACTAACTCAGCTCCAGGATCTTCTGCAGTGCAGAGCCCGCGAAAGCTCTGCCAGCCAGCCCACAGCTGCTGGTTTCTCTATTGTTCCCTTTCTGTTATCTCTCAGGTTCCCAGCAAAGGCCCTGCCCCCAGGACTGGGGAGGAGGCCTCTGCAGTGCCCCCTGGTGGCATCTGTGGACCTGACGTTTTCTCCTTCCCCACAGCGAGACTGTCAAAACTACATAAAGATCCTTCTGCCACTCAACAGCAGCCACCTGCTCACCTGTGGCACGGCAGCCTTCAGCCCCCTGTGTGCCTACATTGTGAGTTCCCTCCACTACCCTGGGGCTTGGCTGCAGCTGCCTGGGCACAACCTTTCTTTGCAGGGTGTGGGGGGGAGGGGTGCCCTCCTCTAGCCCTGACTCCTGGTGAAAGAAGGATCCTCAGGGCAGGCTTCTAGGCAGCAGTGGGCACTTGAGACCCCTAAGCATATCATCCTGGCTGCTGCCCACCCCCTATTGTGTCTCCCTGCCGGGGCAGGGAGAGGTGCATGCAGCCACCTTCTCCAGAGATCCTGACTTCTGGCCAGCTTCCCGCTCTCTTCTGCCCTCCGGACTTTCCCTTGCTGTGCTTCATGCTCTCGCTCTTGCTTTGTCTCGTGCATGCCCACCCTGTGTTCCTCCTCCTTGCCCTAACATACTCGAACAGAGAGTGGCATTAAGGCTGTGTTTTGGACACAGGCCTTGGAATCAGAAATCCCTGGGTTTGCATTGTCTTGCTCTCCCTGACTCTAGGACTATTTTCCAAGCCTCGTCTCTTTTCTGCTCACTGGGAATTGTTGCCCACTGCATACATGCCTTCACATAGAGCGTGGGGTAAGAAGGACATGCACTTTGGCACCTGCGCACTTTGATATCTGCACGGGTCCCTGCTGTGCACTTCCTTGTTCCCTGCCTTGAGCCACTTATCTACTCCCCCACAGAACATAGCGAGCTTCACTTTAGCACAAGATGAGGCCGGCAATGTCCTCCTGGAGGATGGCAAGGGCCGTTGTCCCTTTGACCCCAACTTCAAATCCACGGCCCTTGTGGTTGGTAAGTGGTGGTGTAGGCTGGGGGCTTCGGGGCTTTATGGAGTTGCGAGATACTCAGGGCAGGAGAACTGAGTCTGGGATGTGTCTAGGCTCTGGGCAGTGTGTGTCCCATGGCTGAGCTGGTGTCTCCATGCTGCTGTGCTGGTTCCCAGCAGGCATTGAGTGACTCTGGGCTGCCCTCCCATTTAACTCTTCCAAGTTCCTGCTTCCGCCTAGGCGGGATGGATGGGGCTGTGGTCACTGTGGGCCCTAAGCAGGGCACAGGGCCTGGGCCAAGGGAGCCATTCCCATGGGAACATTCTCTTGGCAGATGGCGAGCTGTACACTGGAACAGTCAGTAACTTCCAGGGAAACGACCCAGCCATCTCGCGAAGCCAAAGTTCCCGCCCCACCAAGACTGAGAGCTCCCTCAACTGGTTACAAGGTGGAGTTCTGCCTCAGGCCCCCTGAGCAGTCAGGCCTTGGGAAGGGGACATTGTCCCAGGAGTTCCTGGACTGACTGTGTACCCTTTTGGCCTCTGCAGACCCTGCCTTTGTAGCCTCAGCCTACGTTCCTGAGAGCCTGGGCAGCCCGAATGGTGATGACGATAAAATCTACTTCTTCTTCAGTGAGACCGGCCAAGAATTTGAGTTCTTTGAGAACACCATTGTGTCCCGAGTTGCTCGAGTCTGTAAGGTGAGTGGGGGTGGGGAGCGGGTTCATCTACCTAAAGGACACCCCCCACATCTGTGTCCTCTAGGGAGCAACAGCTCAACCAGCTACCTGTCTCTCTTCTTCATCTTCCTCTTCATTTTTTTTGAGGCAAAGTCTCGCTATTTAGTTCTGAGGGTCTTAGAACTCATTATGTAGACCAGGGTAGCCTCGAACTTACAGAAATCCACCTCTCTCTGCCTCCCAAGTGCTGGGATTAAAGAGAACATCACTGTGCCTGTCTGGCCTCCCTCCTTTTAGTTGAGAAAATCTCACATTGAAGGTAGTGGTGACAATGCACACCCAAAATCCTGACACTTGGGGAGCTGAGAGGTTGGGTATTGCAAGGTTAAGGTCATCCTAGAACACATACCAAGATCCTATCTTAAAAACTTGGGGTTAGCCGGGCGGTGGTGGCGCACGCCTTTAATCCCAGCACTCGGGAGGCAGAGGCAGGCGGATCTCTGTGAGTTCGAGACCAGCCTGGTCTACAAGAGCTAGTTCCAGGACAGGCTCCAAAACCACAGAGAAACCCTGTCTCGAAAAATCCAAAAAAAAAAAAAAAAAAACTTGGGGTTGTTTGTTTGTTTTGTTTTCAAGACAGGGCTTCTCTGTATAGCCCAAGCTCTCCTGGAAATAGTACTGTAGACCAGGCTGGCCTCAGTCTCACAGATCCACATGCCTCTGCCTCCAGAGTGCTGGGATTAAAGGTGTGCGCCACCACCATCCTGCTTTAAAAACTTTCTTAATAGTAATAGTGCCTCTCTTAGAGAGGGGCTCATGTATCCCAGGCTGGCCTCACACTTACTGTGTTGCTCAGGATGACCTTGAACTTGTGATCTTCTTGCTTGTGTTATCATACCTGGTTTACCTAGTACTGGACTCAGGTTGGGGATTTTAAATACTAGGCTGGCACTCTACCGACTGAGCTACATCCCTTTGGAAAAGACATCTTTGGCTTTCTCTTGAAAACTGAAAATCCAGGTTTATGGTTCAGGCTGCAGTCCTTGCCTGTTATATGGCAGTAATAACACTACTGCCATCAGAGCTGTCGCGTGGGTTAAGTTCTGCCATGGAAAGCTCTTAGGGTCCAAGCTGGCCGGTGGTGGTGCATGCCTTTAATCCCAGCCCTTGGGAGGCAGAGGCAGGCGGACCTCTGAGTTCCAGGCCAGCCTGGTAATAACCTGCCATCCCTACAAGAAAGGACCACCATCAACATTAGTGTTCTTTGACGATCTGTTAACGCTGATGTATTTGTATTAACTTTGTTACAAAGCTGAGTTGTGCTATGTCAAGGTGCTCCTTATTTGCTCAGTAATCAATCACAGACTCCTTTCCCTATTATAGTTTATTTACTCATTTATGTGTTTAATGGGTTGAAGTCCTACTGCGCTCCCTGGCTGGCTGCAACTCCTAGACTCGTGATCTGCCTGAGTAACTTGAAGCATGCCCAATGATGCTGGCATGCTGGATGGCATTGTGTCCCTGAACTGTCTTCTGTCCCTTCCCTCGGTCCTTGTCTGCTCATCCTTCACTGTAGGGCATGCACTTTCATGACAAGAAGCACACACTCCTTCCTACGTTTTCTCAATTTTAGTTGCATGTCTTTCTTGGCTTTTTCACGTTCTTCATTCCTGTGTCTGTCTCAGCTGCTGCTGAGGAGGGCTGGCAAGGCACCACCGTGCCTCCCGCTGTGGCCCTTGGTCTATGACTAAGCCAGTGGCCCCTCTTCCCCAGGGCGACGAGGGTGGAGAGCGGGTATTGCAGCAGCGCTGGACCTCCTTCCTCAAGGCTCAACTCCTGTGCTCCCGGCCCGATGATGGCTTCCCCTTTAACGTGCTACAAGATGTCTTCACCCTGAGCCCCAGCCCCCAGGACTGGCACAAGACTCTTTTCTATGGGGTCTTTACCTCCCAGTGGTGAGTGAGATGCTAGGATTTAGCTGGGGACAGGAGGGTAAAGAATGGCTAGACCCCACTGACCCAGTCTTGAACCCCATTCCCAACTCAGAATTAATTTGGCTGTTTCTTCGGCAGGCACAGAGGGACCACAGAGGGCTCTGCCATCTGTGTCTTCACCATGAATGACGTGCAGAAGGCCTTTGATGGCCTGTACAAGAAAGTGAACAGAGAGACACAGCAGTGGTACACTGAGACACACTCGGTGCCCACGCCCCGGCCTGGAGCGGTGGGTATCAGTAGTTGACTTTGAACTCCTGATCATCCTGCCTCTACCTCCTAAGTCCTAGGATTACAAGGAGGATGCCACCATACCCAGCTTTGTGCGATATTGTACAATACTATTACTGTCCCTTTACTCTGTCCGTCCCGGAATCTGCCAAGTCCTCCTTGTCTAATTATCAAATGACTAGATGACCAGATCATAGGTAATGGTAATAGTCCTTTTTTACTTGCTTGGAACCCAGTAGACCACCAGGATATGAGTGCCAACAGTTTGACTGGGAGGTGATGTTGACAAGCAGCGTGAAAGAATGGACAGGTGTAGGTGGAAGGACCAGAAAGGATTTGTCACTTAGCCTTGGCCACTCTGGGCTGCTGAGTCCGGACCCTTCCCAGATAACACACGGAGTTGTGGAGCTATTCCGTCTCAGACTCCGATGCCGATCAGGCTGGAGCTATTGTAGCGTACGCCATTAGTTGCAGATCACTGCGCAGGGAGAAACAGGACCCGGGCAGTTATGGGACTCAGCTGTGGCTGGCTGTATGGAGATATCAATCAGCCCCAGCTTGAGGATCCCAGGGTCAGACGCTAGATGCAAGACGTGGAGTCACACTTTTTGAGGCCTGTTTGCAAATTTGGCAAGGGGTTTCCTCACACGTCCAGTTTGTCTTTGGACCAGCACTGTGTTCTGGAGCTCGGGGGGTGGGGCGGGGCTGGCCACTACTGTCCCCTGTGGAGGCGTGCCTCCTCTCTGATTCCTGTTTCTCACGTCCTGCTTCTGCCTTCTTCAGTGCATCACCAACAGTGCCCGGGAACGGAAGATCAGCTCGTCCCTGCAGCTTCCAGACCGAGTGCTGAACTTCCTCAAGGACCACTTCTTGATGGACGGGCAGGTCCGCAGCCGCTTGCTGCTGCTGCAGCCACAAGCCCGCTACCAGCGCGTGGCTGTGCACCGAGTACCTGGCCTGCACAACACCTACGATGTCCTCTTTCTGGGCACTGGTGAGTGCTTGCCGCCAAGCAGGGTTGAGTGAAGGAGGGGAATCCGTGCGTGGTTGGTGGATCCTGGTCAGTGGGCTCCTTCAGGGCCTGAGCTCTGTCCGTGTTTCCAGGTGACGGCCGCCTGCACAAGGCGGTGACCCTGGGCTCCAGGGTGCACATCATTGAGGAGCTGCAGGTCTTCCCTCGAGGCCAGCCTGTGCAGAACCTGCTCTTGGACAGCCGTGGGGTGAGTGGGCTATAGAGTGAGCTTGGCACCAAGCCAACTCTCCCTCCCCTGCCTAAGCCAGATGGAAAGTTAAGGAGCCCTGACTCGTGGCCATCAACAGGATGTGGGCAGAACTTGTCAGATACTCCCTGGGCTGGCTGTAGTGAGGGTCTGAGGCTAGTGTGACTGAGTGACGGGGGGCGCCCATGCCGCCCTCTCACTCTCTGTGTTTGGCTGTGTAGGGGCTGTTGTACGCCTCCTCCCATTCCGGAGTGGTGCAAGTGCCGGTAGCCAACTGCAGCCTGTACCCAAGCTGCGGAGACTGCGTCCTGGCTCGAGACCCCTACTGTGCCTGGAGCAGCTCTCGCTGCACACCTGTCAGCCTCTACCAGCCTGATCAGGCCTCCAGGTGAGAGCTCCCAAAGTCCCCTGCAGGGTCTCGATTCTATCCACATCTCCAGGTGCTTATTTCTTAGTTTTCTACCTCCCTCAAAGTCAGTATGGGCCAGATAGGCAGTGTTTGCCTCACCTGCCTGGAAAGGGGAACAGGGTTTGGTAGAAGATGAAACATCTAGCGTGGATTGCCGTGTGCACATAGCCCACTAAGGACTACAGCGGCCTATTAAACCAGTAAAAAAGAAAGGTTAGAGGGGCTGGAGAGATGGCTCAGAGGTTAAGAGCACTGCCTGCTCTTCCAAAGGTCCTGAGTTCAATTCCCAGCAACCACATGGTGGCTCACAACCATCTGTAATGGGGTCTGGTGCCCTCTTCTGGCCTGCAGGCATACACGCAAAACAGAATATTGTATACAAAATAAATAAATAAACATTTAAAAAAAAAAGGTTAGAGTAACATTTGGTTTGAGATGTCTATTTAGAAAATAGGGATTTGGCTTAGTGGCACACACCTTTAATCCCAGCATTGGGGAGACACAGGCAGGAAGATCTCTGAGAGTTCAAGGCCATCTTGCTCTACATAATGAGACCCTGTCTCAACTTTAAAAAAAAAAAAAAGGATGAGCAGTTGTGATGGGGGAAGGGGGAAGGCCTATAATCCCAGTACCTGGTTTTGTTGTTGCTGTTATTGTTTATTTTTTGTTTTATTGAGCCTCGGCTGGCCTGGAACTCAGTATACAGTTGTGAAGGATCAAGAGAAAATAGGGCGGCCGGAACATGGTGGTGCATGTCTATAATCCTAGCACTCAGACGGTAGAGGGAGGAGAAATTCAAAGGCCTTCTCTGTGACATAATGAGTTTTCAAGGGTTATGGCTCAGCAGTTAAGAGCACTGGCTGCTCTTGTAGAAGACCCAGGTCCCATTTCCAGCACCCATGTCAGGCATTTCACAGCCAGCTGCCTGTAAGTTCACCTCCAGGGTTGGCACCCAACCCTCTGGTCTCTGGTCTGCACAGATCCTGGTACACGTAAACTCACCTAGGCACTGTAGATACACATACATGAAGGTGATAAATCTTTCTTTTTTTATTGAGAGAACCGGGATGCGCACAAAGCTGAGCGCCGCCGTGCCTCAGCTGGCGGGATTTTAACACACTGCCCTCGTGTTTGTCTACAAATGTGTAAAGCAAACAATCTCATTGTTTTAATAAACATAGGCTGTCTCATCTGTAGCGTTCTTTTGTTTACAGGAAACGGGACACAAATTAATGCACGCCTGGAGCGTGGAAGCGTCACATTCCCCGTTAGTTCATTCTTGTTTCACAGAGGGTGTCAAATCTGGGGCCTGTTTAAACTAGTTCAGGAACTTCAGTATTGGGGATGGCGGTGCATGCTCTGCCATCAATCCCATTAGGAGGCAGGTAGAGGCGGAAATCTGCAGTTCAGAGTCACTCGTGATTACATAACAAGTTTGAGGCTAGCCCAGGCTACATAAGACCCTGTTTCAGCCAGGTGCTATGGCACATGCACTCGGGAGGCAGAGGCAGGCAGATCTCTGAGTTTTGAGGCCAGTCTGGTCTACACATTGAGTTTCAGGACAGTTAGGGCTATGTAGAGAAACACTGTCTCAAAAGAAACTCTGTTTCAACTTCCTTGTCCTGCCCCCTATCCTGACCCCAAAAAACCAAAAACAACCCAGCTTCTTAAGGAGCTGATAACCTGGAAGGACATACCCAAAATTCTGTCTTGGCTGCTTCATAGCAGGTTGTGGGAGGCTTCTGTAGTGTTGTTGTTTTTTCTTTATGCTTGGTTGAGTTTTTTTTTTTTTCTTTTCCGTTGAGATGGTCTCACTATAGCTCTAGCAGGCCTAGAACTCACTATGTAGACCAGGCTGACCTCAAGCTCACAGATCTGTCTGTCTCTGCTTCCCCAAATGCTGGGATTAAAGACGTGTCCCACACTGCCTGGCTGAGTTTTCTAAGTTTTTTAGTGCATGAAAACCCATCTTTCTTTTCACACGTGTAATCTCAACACTAGAGAAGGTAAAGTAGAAGGGCTGGGATTTGGAGGCTAGCCTGGGCTACATTGCATATCCTAGGTTTTTTTGTTTGTTTGTTTTTAAAGAAAAAATAAAAGGAAAGTTTCGGACTTTTTAGACAAAGTCTTACACCGGGGCTGGGCTATCCTCCTGCCTCAGCCTCTTGGGTTTTTAATGGGGGTGATGTATTTGACACAGGATCTCACGTAGCCTAGACTCACTACGTAGTCAAAGATGATCTTGGATTTCTGTCTCCTGTGTCTACCTCCCATGTGCCGGGCACATTATGCTTTTATAGTGGAAGGAGATTGGGACTTTTATTTGTAATGATGTGTAGACAGGGGCCTGAGAGGATAGTTCAGTGAAGTACTTGCTTTAAATGCATGAGAACCTGAGTTGATTCCCAGAATACACATATAATGCCAGGCATAGTGGTAGCAAGAGAGAGACAGGCAGATCCCTGGGCTCACTGGACATCCAGTGGATCTTAGTTGGTGAAGTCCAGGCCAATGAGGTGCATGGTGTTTCTAGGGATGGTACCAAGGTTGTCCGCCAACCTCCGCATAAATGTGCACACGCATAATCACAACTGGAGATGCCTAGTCAAGCATGGTAGTGGAGACTGCTCAGGGAAGTTCTGTTCCTTGCTGCTTTGGACCTGGTAGTCCAGATCTAGAGGGGAAGGGAACACTGGTCCATGGGGTTCTACCCAAGATTTTCTCATACCCAGGCCGTGGATCCAGGACATTGAGGGAGCCAATGCCAAGGATCTCTGCAATGCTTCCTCAGCCAGGGCCCGGATTTTGGTGCCACCAGGTAAGATGCCCTGGAAAAGGTGGGTCATGTTTGCTTGGAAGATGACTCCAGGCATTTATAGATATAGATTTTTTTCTTCTAGTCCTACAAAAAGGGGTCCAGATAGTGAGTCTCGCTCAGTTCCAAGAATCGCCCAAGTTAACATCTATCTTAGGATTCTGTTGCTGTGAAGAGACACATTGATCGCAGCAACTCTTAGAAAGGAAAACATTTCATTGGGACTGGCTTAGAGTTCGGAGACGTAGTCCATGGTTGTCATGACACGCAGGCAGACATGGTGCGGAGAGGTAGCTAAGAGTCCTACATCTGGGTCAGTGGGCAGTAGGAAGAGAGTGACACTGGGCCTGGCTTGGGCTTCTGAAGTCTCAAAGCCCACCCCAGCGACACACTTCCTCCAACAAGGCCACGTCCCAAAAGTGCCAGTGCCTCTGAGCCCACAGGGGCCATTTTCATTCACACCACCGCACCATCACAGCACCGGAGCACAGCTAGGAGGATGGGACTAAGCCTGGGGTTACTCTGGCCACCGGCTCCTTCTACCCCTGTCTGTTCTGCCCACAGGCAAGCCATGTAAACAAGTCCAGATCCAGCCCAACACAGTGAACACCCTGGCATGCCCACTCCTCTCGAACCTGGCCACTCGGCTCTGGTTATACAACGGGAGCCCTGTCAATGCCTCTGCCTCTTGTCGCGTGTTGCCCACTGGCGACCTGCTCCTGGTAGGCAGCCAGCAGAGGTTGGGGATGTTCCAGTGCTGGTCAGTAGAAGAAGGATTCCGGCAGCTGGTGGCCAGCTACTGCCCAGAGGTGATGGAGGATGGGGAGATGGACCAAAAGGACCAGCGTGATGGCGTCCCAGTCATTATCAACACATCACGAGTGAGCGCGCCCGCTGGCGGCAGGGCCAGCTGGGGTGCAGACAAGTCATACTGGAATGAGTTCCTCGTGATGTGCGTTCTGTTTGGGTCTGCCGTAGTGCTTGTAGCTTTGTTCTTTCTCTACCGACATCGGGATGGCATGAAGCTTTTCCTAAAGCAGGGCGAATGTGCCACTGTGTCCCCCAAGACTCGCCCTATAGTGCTCCCACCTGAGACCCGGCCACTCAATGGTGTGGGCCCTCCTAGCACCCCGCTTGACCACCGAGGCTACCAGGCCCTGTCAGATAGCTCCCCAGGGCCCCGAGTCTTTACTGAGTCTGAGAAGAGGCCACTGAGTATTCAGGACAGCTTTGTGGAGGTGTCTCCCATGTGCCCCCGGCCCCGGGTTCGCCTGGGCTCTGAGATCCGAGACTCTGTGGTATGAGAAGTGACTTGAGATGTGGCCACCCTGGCCTCGGGCTGTGAATGTTCGGTGGAGGTCAGCTAGACCTCTGCTTCTCACAGAACACAACCAAGGTACCCTGCCTGGGAGGCAGCTGGTATCACAGCCCCGACAGCCCAGCCAGCTGGTTCCAGTGCCTGGCCGAAGATGGATCTGCCTCCAGGAGCCAGAGGGCCTTGTCCTGTGGCAGAACTCTGCTACTTAAACTGAGCCCTTTGTTTAAAAGACAACCACAACTGTGAAGCCAGAGCAAGGGGGAAGAAGACAGAGACGAGGAGGAAAACGACACAGCCACAGCCACTCCAGCCTGCCTGGAGTCTTGGACACTTAGCCAGAGTGGCTGTGTGAGATGGCGGTGGGACTCCCCCGACTGGCCTGTCCTACCTTCCGCCTTACTCTGCCGCCTTGGGCTACCCTTTCTCAGTGCAGAGCAGGGGCCCTGATCCAGCGCCAGCCCACCGAGGACGCATCTGTGGCTGCTGACACCCTACCATCTCAGGGACCCGAGGGCTAGACTGGCTCTGCAGCCCTCTTCACCGGACCTGGGCCCAGTCCCAATTCCTGGACTTACCAGGCCTGTATCAGGCTGTGGCCTCAAGAGAACAAGGGAGTGACCCCAGAGGAGTTCACGATAGAAGACTGTTTGTTGCCTGCTGCCTTTTTCCCAGAGAACCATGACCCCACCCGCCTCGCCAGCCCTGTCTTTCAGTTCCAGCACAGGGACTGCTGAACTCTTATCTTCTCCCACTCCTAGGTCACCCTGCCCTGTCTGTCACTTTGTCTAAGGGATACTGCCCATCACAAGGACCCTGAATTTACATGGGTTTTATATTTTTTTAATAAGATGCACTTTACTTTCTTTTTTAAATAAAATCTTGAGGAATTGTGTTAATTGTGGCCCTGACTCTGGAAGGACTTTGTGTTTATGTCCTTAGGTGTCACCCTTAGGAACTGCACTTCTTTCTTCACACGGGGTCTCATTAGCTTGGAGTTCACCCTTAGGATAGAGAGGCTGGCCCGCTAGTCCCAGGGGTCCTCCTGTCTCTACCTCCTCAGCACTGGGACTTAGGGACTGAAGTCCTCATGCTTCTCAGGCAGACACTTGACCAAGTGAGCAATCTCCCCAGCCTGGCTCTGCTTTGTAAAGTTCCATCTTTCCGGGGTCCCAAGCCTTTTTCTCAAGCCTGCCTGCTGTCACCTGGCCAGGTGTAGTTAGCAGGGTGACTCCCTTTTGTCCGCATGCAGTTCAGGGCACAAGGAAGGACTATTTTTTTTTTACTCTGGAGTTTTTAAAATTTCCAGAGGAAGATGTGGTAAAATGGACTTTTCTTTGCCATGCCAAAGTTCTCCCATGTGGAAATGTACTTCTTGAGTGTGTCCAAAGTACGGACAGGCAGGAGCTCCTACAAGTCCAGTCCGCTTTGTGTCATACGAGGAAGTCAAACATTCCTAACCCTTTATTACCGATCAGTAAAAACAGTGATGACAACAGCAATGAGAAGGGGGAGGAGGAGGGCCCTCCCCTGCCAGGGGGCCAACGCTGCAGTGCCCTCTCCAGGCTGGGCCGGCACTGGCCCTGACACACAGGCGTGACCTTGGCCACATCTCAGCAGTGGAAAGGTCTTGGACAGGATGCTGGTGCTCAGAAGCCATCACAGGACTATCTTAAAGGAGCTGCAGGAGGAAGGAGTGAGTTGGGTTTGGTGCTGGGGATCAAACTCAGGGCCCGACACAGGGCTACACATATAAACTCTACCACTGAGCTATACCGTGGCCCATGTTTGGTTCTCTGGTAGAAGGTGGTGCAGACCTTACTGATCATACCCACCTCTCTCCCATGACTAAACAAGCTCTAGCTGGCCTGGAATTCCCTGTGTACACCAAGCTGGCCTCGGATATGTGCTGGGATTATAGACCTGCACTGCCACAGTTTAAGATTCTTGTTTGAGGGGCTGGAGATGTACCTCAGTAGACTGACTGCTTGCCTAAAATGTTTGAAAATGTTCAGTCTTTAGTACCACAAAAATGAGGCACCCCAGCACTCAGGAGGAAGAGGAAGGAAGACCAGAAGTTCAGTGTCTAGGTTACGCGTGGTGGTATGCAACTTTAATACTAGCACGAGGGAGGCAGAGGCAGGCGGAGTTTAAGGTCAGCCTAAGCCACATGAGACCCTGTCTCAAAAAAAAAAAAAAAACTGGAGTAGGCTAGGTCCCTAGTGTGTCCCCTCTGGAAGACCACCCTTAAACATCCCTGTCATACTATCCCGGAGTGAGTGGGTACTCAGAATGCAAGGGAGCTCCTGTCACACCTGGCAAAGTCTGGTGAGCGGGAAATGACATGCTGGAACTCCGAGAGATTGATGGTCCCATCCCTGTCGATGTCCGACTCTTCCAGGATCTGGAGAGGGGAGGGCTTTAGGCTTCAGCCCCAACCCTTTCCACCCGACACCCCCAGGCCCAGCGGGCACAGTCAGCTCACATTATCAATGAGCTGCTTCATCTCAGAAGCAGTGAGCCGTGTGTCCTCGCCCTCTCCTGTGAGGCAGTTCACAAGCCGACTCAGGTCCTCTCTGTCCAGGGTTCCATCGTCATCAAAATCTAGGCGGCAGACACAGGGAGCAATAAGGACATGCGCAAGACGTGTTCTGCAGGCACACACCTGGCCCCCACTTCCTGTGTGGGAAGGAACGGGGTCCTGCTTACGGTGCTTACCAAAGATGCGGAAGGCATAGTGGGACTTGATGTCTGGGGTTGCTGTGTCACTGAAGACACTCAGGAGGTCCAGGAAGTCCTCGAAGCTCAGGCTGTCTCTGGTCGGGGACGTCGAGAAGACCATGCAGATTCGCTCCTTGAAGGGGTTGGCCTGGGTAAGAAAGCCTTCCGTGAATGTCCCAGGGCACTGCCTGGGTGACATGCTCAGCCAACTCAGCCGGAAACTTGAGGGAGGGTCTGACAAACTCTGGCTGATCCTCCTGTCTCTACCTCCCAAGTGCTGGGTTACAGGCATGTGCCACCATGACTGAGTCCCTTCTGGATGACAGTGGTGGCACTTCATGGAGTCCAGGCTCGAAGGGGAGAACCTCTGAAGGTCGGACATGGAGGGCTCAGGAGGGACCACTAAGCCAGCCAGGAAAGGGGCAGAGATGGTCCCTGGTTGTAAGCGCACATGTGAGCACATGCCACCACACACGTGTGGAAGTCAAAGGATAACTTTCTATAGTCAATTCTCTTCCACCATATGTTCCAGAGGTCAAACTTAGGTCCTCAGGCTTACAAGGCAAGAGTTTTTAGCTTTAAGCTACTTGGAGCAAGTACCCTCCAGCTGGACCACGCTGGTCATTTTGAAATATACTTAACTGAACAATTATTTTGTTACAGAGCCAGGCTCTTTTCATAGAAATTTCATAACAGACAGGTGTTATGGTGCATGCTTTTTAATTCTACGCCAAGGAGGCAAAGGCAGGTGAAACTCTCTTAAGAGTTCAAGGATAAAGCCGGGCGGTGGTGGCGCACGCCTTTAATTCCAGCACTCGGGAGGCAGAGGCAGGTGGATCTCTGTGAGTTCCAGACCAGCCTGGTCTACAAGAGCTAGTTCCAGGACAGGCTCCAAAACCACAGGGAAACCCTGTCTCGAAAAACCAAAAAAAAAAAAACAAAAAACAAAAGTTCAAGGATAGCCTGGTTTACATAGGGAGTTCCAGCCAGGCTAGCTAGGACTCCACAGTGAGACTGGGCATGGTGATATCTTTAATCCCAGTGCTCAGAAGGCAGGGAATGGAGGATTGAAGCCAGTTCAAGGCCAGCCAAGGCTACATAGTAAAACCCCTATCAGAAAAAAGAAGTGGTGGGTTAGTCCAGTCAGTAAAGTGTTTGCCATGTGAACATAAAGACGTGCATTCAATCCCCAAAACTTGTTTTTAAAAAGAGGGGAGTGGGGCTGGAGAGATGGCTCAGCGGTTAAGAGAACTGTCTGCTCTTCCAGAGGTCCTGAGTTCAATTCCCAGCAACCACATGGTGGCTCCAAACCATCTGTAATGAGATCTGGCGCCCTCCTCTGGCGTGTGGGTGTACATGGAGGCAGAAAGTTGTATACATAATAAATAAATAAATCTTTAAAAAAAAAAAAAAGAGGGGAGTGGGCTGGAGAGATGACTCAGCAGTTAAAAGCCTGTGCTGCTCTTGCAGAGGACCCTAATTCAGTTCCTAGCACCCGTGATGGGCAGCTGTCACTCCAGCACCAGGGGATCCAACGCCCTCTGTACTCTGTGGGCACTGGCACTAATGTGTGTACACAACCACACACAAACAAGTATATACCATCATCAAAGTTAACCCAGGGTGTGGTGGCATGTGCTCCCAACCAATCAGAATGGCAGGAAGAGTTAAGTAACGTAGTAGAGACAGGATGGATGACATGGGGAGAGGGGAGAGTGGATAAAGGACTGAACCTTGAGCTCTGGAAGGCTGAGAATCTGCTCGAATGACACTCGGGTGTGCAGTGACTCTTCCACGCTCCGATGCTCCGGGGGAAGCAACTCACAAAACCGCCTGTGGGCTCTGGCAGAGAGAGGGGAACTTACTGGTGCCTTCAGGCAGCCCGACTCCCTGGGTTTCCTACATTCCCATTCTGCATTCTAAATGTGGCAGAAACCAGGTGTATTAGTAAGTCACATGACCGAGACTTTCAGTCACTGGGTAACCTTCAGCCAGAGAGAAGTCAGTCACAAAGTAGCAGAGGCCTGGAGTCCCTTCTTAGGGTGGGTATTTATGGAAGAGAGGCATGTGTGTCTGAGGACACTGTATCAGGCACTCTATATAATCTAGAGATACCCGTGCCATTCCCTTTGGCTGTCAGGCTACAGAACAAGTTGTCCCCAAGGTATGGGAACTCCCCAGGAATCTCATGTGAGAAGGATGAAGCCTGGTGTCAGCCAAGGAGGAACTGTCTACAGGGATGGGATGTCACACACTTCCAGTGACTTGTCACCTTTCATAAGAGAATGGAGCGGAGACTGATGGAAAGACCACATCCTGACCAGACTGCTTAGTGTCACATACCTTATGCCCTAATTTAAATATAAGCCTCATGTCAGCTAGACATGAAGGTTCACTCAGAGGGAGGGGGTTATCACAGGACCTCTGTGTTCCGTTTCCCAGTGTGGCCACAGTGGATATCTTTCATTCCTGTGCTTTTCAACATTATCCCTTTAATCAGCCTACTGAGGGCAGATAGTCCACCCAGCCTAGCTGGTTAGGGCTCCTGGAGAACAAGGTCCTGGACCCTAACAATGGCAGCAACAATTTCAAAGATTCCTAAAGAATGGAGAGGTTAGGGTCGGAGCTATAAGTGACTCTAAACAACGGGGAGAAAAGAGCTAAAACACGATGTCACTTTCATTCCAGGGACCCCCTTCTCTCACCTACCACCTCTTTCCCAGTGGAATTTCTTTGAGGAGACCAGGAACCTCCCTAGGTCAAGCATCCTGGCCATTAAAGCACTTACAGTGTGCTTTATAAGCAAGTCACCAGAAACCTCTGAACCTGTTTCCTTGTTTGGTAAGCTCCTCCTGAAGATTTAAGTAATGTGGGAATCACTCAGTGGCTCCTGGGCTCAGTAAATGTTAACGGTTGGTTACTGTATTTTAAACAGGTAAAGTTGGGAGGAAGGTGAGCCAGCTCCTCAAGGCTTCTTGCTTTTGCCAGAGGGCAAAGTCCGCACAGAGCCACAGCTGTTCCAGAAGATAACAGGAAGTTCAGCAGTGAGGAGGCCAGCGGGGCTCAAACAGTCCACCTTTTCCTGGATACACAGAGTGTATGTATGCGTGGTGCAAAGCTGAGATCCCAGCGCGGGCAAGACTTGCACTCTGGGCCTCCGGTTCTATATCCGCTGATCTTAATTTCCGTGAAACCCGGCCCCACCCTCGGAGGAGAGGTGTCCAGTCAAGCCCCCGCTAGGACAGCACCCCCAAAGCTCCCTTCCCTTGGCAATCCCGCGGTGGAGGGCAGGGATTGGGACAGCACTCACAGAAGGATCTCCTGCTTGGTCAGGAACGTCAGGTCCTGAAAGGCAAATCCAGACATGGGTCAGCAAGTCGCCGGAAAACCACGGCTGCCCCGCCGCCGGCTCCCGAACCCCACTCCCCGGCGCGGGCCCGCACGCGAGCTCCGCGAGAATTGATGCCCCGCGCACCTGGTACTCGGCCAGCAGCTCCTTGGACAGGCGACTGCCCGAGCCTCCCATCGCCGCGGTGCGCGCACAGCTTCACCAACTCTCCCCGGGACTCCGGCAACTTTCTCACTTCCGTCCTCGGGGCCGCGTCCCCGCCCCGCCCCGTCCCGTCCCCACAGCAACCGCTGCTTGGCCTCCGCCCCCGGGCCCGCCCCTGCGTCCAGCGCCCTGGCACCCTCCGCACGGCTCAGGGTCTCCGCTCCCGGCTCCCCGCGGGCCCAGGAGAGCTGGAGGCAGGGCCCGGGGGAGGAGCCGGACGCGCCGGGGCGGAGCCCAGGCCTCATGGCCCCGCCTCCTGGTGGGCGGGACAGAGCGCGCCTCGCGCGTGTGGTGCAAACTGCGCTTGCGTCGGGGCCACTACGTCCCTCGTTGCGTTCCCCCGGAAGCGTCTCCGCGCAGATCCTGGAGATGCATCCGCCTCGCCTAAAGCAGGTGCTGGAGACCTGTGTCCTGGGTGGAACAGGTAACCTTCCCGGAGAAGATCCGGTGCCCCTCTGCCGAGAGGGACAGTCCCAGACTGTCTTACTGGATACGAGCTGCAGCCTCCGCCACCTTGCCGACTCTTCCAGAAGTAGCTTACCACCCTGCTGCCTCCTGAAGCTGTTTGATTGTGCAGTTATCGACCATTCGTGGAACAGTTGACAAGGTAGGCTTCCATTTTACAAAACAGATTCCGTTTCAGTGATGTTTCAGGACTCAGGCTTTTTAGAGATCGGTCCTGTCCACAGATCCCCACTGCCTTTTATCGTTATAGCTATCCGGCGTCCTTTGACTCCTGCAAAGTTCAAGCTTCCCGCCGTGGAAACCAAAATTGCTCCCTTCTCATCTTAACCTCCAGGACATTCAAATAATTACCAGATGCACTTACGAATGAACAAACTTACACTGCGTGGAAAAGTGGGGATTCCAAGCTGCCGGGAAGAGGAAGGAAAGGTGGATTCTGTGACAGTTAATGTTGGTGTCAATTGATTGGATCTGGAATCAAGGAGAAGGCAAAACTGCTGGGCACTCCTGTGGGATTTCCTTGGTCAGATTATTTGAAGTGGGAATGTGCACGCTGCCTTCGGGTAGTAGCTCATACAAAAGGGAAATGGAAGAAGGAAACTGCTTGTGGCCCGTTTGCCTTCACTTGCTGATAAGTCATCTATCGGGTGACTGCACTATGGAGTTCATTTGCTGACATTAGAACCAGCCTCTTCCAGCTTTCAACTCAGACTAAAGCCCAGTAGCTATCCAGGAACCCTCCAGGCCTTCAACACCGGATTGGGATTGCTGAGACACTCATCCTTGTGGACTGAGCAACTACCATTGTTGGCCTGCCCAGGCAGTATCAAGTAAAACAGTCTACTAAAGCCCCGTTTAATATATATTCATCAAGCACCTTTACACAGTGAGCCTTCTTGCCAGCCCCTTCACCTTTATTTATTTATCTTAAAGATTTATTTATTATATAGACAATATTCTGTCTGCATGCATGCCTTCAAACCAGAAGAGGGCACCAGATCTCATTACGGATGGTTGTGAGCTGGGAATTGAACTCAGTACCTCTGGAAGAGCAGTCAGTGCTCTTAACTGCTGAGCCATCTCTCCAGCCCCCCAACTTTATTGTTTTGAGAGTTCCTTTTCCCTCTGTGTTTAAATTTATTTTAATTGATTGACTGATTTTGAGACAGGGTCTCTCAAGTAGCCATGCTATACAGGCTCGTCTCTGAACTCACAGAGATCCTTCTGCCTCTGCATCCTAAGTGCTGAGATCAGAGTGTTTGCCATCATCTCCGGTTTCAAAAACAAAAACAACCAAACAGTAAAAACAACTGCCTCTGCTTCTCGAGTACTGAGATTAAAGGAATGTGCCACCATAACCAGCTCAAAATATATTTTTATTACACACACACATATTTGATTTTCAAGACAGGGTTTCTCTGTGTGTCTCTGGCTCTTCTGGAACTCACTTTGTAGACCAGGCTGTCCTTGAACTCAAAGATCCACCTGCCTGTGCCTCCCGAGTACTGGGTGCACCACTATGCCTGGCTATATTTTTAATTCAGTAAAAGCACCCTCGTTTGCAGATTATAGGATTATGAACAATGTCTATGCTTTCTAAATATTTTGCCAAGGTCATATTATCTCTTGCTTTTATTTTTTCTTTTGTTTTATTTGATTTTTCAGGATTTTAAAAACGGTCCAAATGAGGGGTCTGGTTCATTTCAGCTCCTTTGCTTCTAAGCTTCTGCTCGTCAGTGCTGACCAGGGTGAAATCCTGCAGCATCGAACCTTGAATTTCACATTATCCCCGTTCATGAGCTGACTGGTTTGGCATCCTTTCGCCTATGCACGGCAAATCCTTGACTTCATCAATTTTCTCAGTTTTAGAATTAGAGTAAAAACATGATTCAAAAATAATCTCTGGCCGGGCTGAGGTGGTGATCCCAGTACTCAGGAGGGAAAGGTAGATGGATCTATCTGCCAGTTCTAGGACAGCCAGAGAAACTCTACACGGAGAAACCCTGTCTCAAAAAAAAAAAAAAAAGATAAAATAAATATAAAACAATAAATAATAATAATCTCTGAGCTGGGCTGTGGTGGTGCAGGCTTTTTTGTTGTTGTTAAAAAAAATCAAAAGCAGCCAGGCGGTGGTGGTGCACACCTTTAATCCCAGCACTCGGGAGGCAGAGGCAGGTGGATCTCTGTGAGTTTGAGGCCAGCCTGGTCTACAAGAGCTAGTTCCGGGACAGGCACCAAAGCTACAGAGAAACCCTGTCTCAAAAAAAAAAAAACAAAAACCACCTCTGGAAACGGGCTGTCTCTTATTTATGTACTTTTTAATCTCTGTTTCAGGTAGCTTCATGGCTGCTCCAGATGGTTCACAGGATTCACAGGAAACTTCCTATCTGCTCCTTCCGAACCCTGAGGACTGGGAGGAGCAAGGCATCCCGGACTTTGTCTATGGACAGAAAGACCTCATCGGGAAGGGAATCCAGTGGCCAGGGAATGCAGGCCTCACCCTGGACTCACTGCCAAGGTCCCGCTTTGACTCTGCCCTCTGTTCTGCGTGGAGGCAGCGAGTGGAGCTGGGCCTCTTTCGATACCGCCTGGAAGATCTGCAGACCCAAATCCTCCCTGGCTCCGTGGGCTTTGTAGCTCAGCTGAATGTAGAGCGAGGAGTACAGAGGAGGCCACCCCAGAATATCCAAAGTGTGAGGCAGGAGTTTGACCCCGAACTGTTTAACTTCAATAAAATCCGACCTGGAGAAGTCCTTTTCCGTTTGCAACGACGGGAGCCCGAGGGCCCAAAGCAAGAGGACATCCTTGTGCTGATCAATGTCAGTCCCCTGGAATGGGGGCACGTGCTGCTGGTGCCTGAGCCTGCTCTTGGGCTCCCCCAGCGCCTGCTGCCTGGAACACTGCAGGCGGGGCTTGAAGCTGTGCTACTGAGTTTGCACCCAGGCTTCCGGGTCGGCTTCAACAGCCTGGGAGGTTTGGCCTCCGTGAACCATCTCCACCTGCATGGGTACTACCTGGCCCACCCACTGCCTGTGGAGGGCGCCCCAAGCACACCTCTGGACCCAAAGGGCTATATCCATCTGCTGCAGGCCCTCCCAGCCCCTGGCTTCCTCTTCTACACTAGTGGGCCAGGGCCTGACATGGAAGGCTTAATTCGCAGGGTATGCCGGGCCACTGACTATCTGAGTAACCATGAGATTGCACATAATTTATTTGTGACCCGGGGCGCTCCACCCGGGCCGGCATCATCTTCCGCAGGCCTCACTGGGCTCCGAGTCATTCTGTGGGCCCGGAAGTCCAGCTTTGGAATCAAGGAAAGCGGGGCTTTCAATGTTGCACTCTGTGAGCTGGCAGGCCACCTACCTGTTAAGACATGCCAGGACTTTGACAGCTTGACAGAGGCAGCTGCAGTGGCCCTCATTCAGGACTGTCTGCTGCCCCAAGCTCGGGCGGAAGAGGTGCAGGCAGCGCTGGTGGCCCTAATGGCCCAAGAAGAGCTGTGATTCTTCAGGAGTTTCTTTTCTTGATTCGAGGCCCTTTCCAAAGGCTGCTAATCACTGGTATTTGGGCATCTCTTGTATGACGGCCTTCCCACTGCTCAGCTCAAAGACTGAGTATAAAAACAACGTTGAATGAATGTAGCCCAGCAGCGAAGGTTCCAGCTGCTTCTCCCCTCCCTTAGACAAGCCCCAGGGGTAACAGATCTACCATTAAGGGCCAGACAGATCACTCCCTAGGGGAAGAGTGCTTGCTGCCAAGCCTGTAGACCTGAGTTCAACCTCCAGAGCCCATGTGGTCCAGGTTGCCCTCTGACTTCCACACACACCCAAACATGTACACACACATAAAAGTAAATATATCTCAAATAAAGTATGTGTGCCAGGTGGTGGTGATACACACCTTCAATCCCAGCCTGGGGTGGGGGTGGGGGCAGCAGAGGCAGGGAGATCTCCGTCACTGCTTCATCCATATGCTCAACTTCCCGTCTCTGAAAATCCATTCTGAATTTTCTGCTAGCACCTAATAACAGGGTTGACTAGTGAGCTCAAAGGCAGCCTAGATCACATACCAACTCTGCCTTAATTTTGTTTTATTGCTGGTCATAGGCCAGCAAGAGAGCTCAGGGCTGAAGGTACTTGGCATCAAGCACAAGGATAGGAGCTTCATCCCTAGGACACACTTTGTTCAAGGAGAACCAGCACCTGCAAATTCTCTGACTTCCCACTGAACAAACCTAACAAGTTTTCTGTTTGGGTTTTGTTTTGTTTTTGCTTTTGTTTTTGTTTTGTTTCGAGACACGGTTTCTCTGTGTAATAGTCCTGGCTGTCCTGGAACTTGCTTTGTAGACCAGGCTGGCCTCGAACTCACTGAGATCCACCTGCCTCTGCCTCCCAAGTGCTGAGATTAAAGGCAGGCACCACCACCCCCCGGCTCTGTTTGTTCTGAGACAGGGTCTCACTATGTAGCTTTGACTGGCCACCAACTCACAGAGATCTGACTGCCTTTGCTCCTGCATGCTAGGACTAAAGTGTAGCCTGACTTAATTTTTTAAAGAAGTGCTGGTCCTTTTACTGCTTCCACTTAACAAATGAAGAAATGGTTGTTGACACAGTCACTTTCTTAGGTCAAGCAGCTATTAGCAGAGTCAAGGCCAAAGCACAGGCCTTGACTTGAGAGGCCAGGACTTACTAACGCTGGTACAATGTATAGTTGAGACGGTCTTTCCAGTCAGCAGCTTCCATGATGGTAGTGCTGTCTTTCAAAGTTGATGGCCGTCCTGGGATCTTTCAGCAACTAAGTCCCTGTACCCTACCTGTGGTTGAGTCAATCTGGGAAGTTTTTTAAAGCTGAGTTAGGTGTGATGGCACACACCTGTAATCCTAGCATTTGGGAGGCTAGGACCCCTGTTTAAAAAAACAAAGGGGATGGAGAGATAGTTCAGAGGTTAAGAATGATGGCAGAGCCAGGCTCAGGAAGCAGATTTCTGGGACTTGGAAGGTATCCAGGACTACATGAGAAGACCCCGTCTACAAAACAAAAAACACCCACCCCGGCAAGGTGGCATAATGCCTTTAATCACATCACTGAGGAGGCAGAGTATTTATGGGTTTGAGGTCATCTTGGTTTACATAGTGAATTTCAGGTTTGCCAGGGCAACATAGGAAAACCCTGTCTCAAAACAAAACAAAAACATCCACAAATATTAGGACCAACTTCTTTGAGATCCCAACATAGACTGAAAACCCGAAGCTCTCCGAGAATCCTTGAGGCCTCCAGGGCCAGGAGGGGACTGCTGAGACATGCTGCCTCGCAGACAGAACAACAGCTGGATTCTTGGGTTCTCCCAGGTGAGACAACCTCCTACACATAGAGAATATATATAAACAAAGCTTTGTTCCTTTAGAGAACCCGGACTAATATCCTTGCGCAAGACTTGAACAAGATCAAGTCAAGCCAACCAACATTCCAATATAGATGGGGAAAGTCTTTGAAGACACCGTTTTCTCAGGAAATCTAAATTTTTGTTTGTCTGTTTTTTTTGTTTGTTTGTTTTTTTGTTTTTTTTTTAAATATTTTTTTTTATTGTTTATTGGCGTGAAGGTGTCAGATCCCCTGCAACTGGATCTTCAGACAGTTGTGAGCTGCCATGTGGGTGCTAGGAATTGAACCCAGGTCCTCTGGAAGAGCAGTCAGTACTCTTAACCACTGAGCCATCTCTCCAGCCCCTGTTTGTCTGTTTTTTGAGACAGGATTTGTCTACATAGCCCTGACTAGCCTGGAACTTAATATGTAGACCAAGCTGGGCTTGAACTCTTCATAAAATCTGCCTGCCTCTCCCTCTGAATGCTGGGATTAAATGTGAGTGCTACAAAACCTGACCTTTTTTAGGAATTCTAGCTCACACCTAGAACTCACTCTGTATTTCAGGATGACCTTGAACTTTTGAATCTCCTGCCACCACCTCCCAAGTGCTGGGATCACAAGTGAAAGCCACCATGTCTGGTTTTTTTTTTTTTTTTAACTTAACCATATGCATGTTATTAGGCCCAAGGGCTTCTTCCATCCTTGTCAAGAGGTGTGCTAACCTTCTCTCCTTTCATACAACACCACCACGTCTGTTTTATGGGGTGCTGGAGATCAACCCAGGGCTTTGTGCACGTTAGGCCATCAGTCAACCCAGCTGATCTACATCCCAACCCCAAGTCTTCACTTTAAAATTACATTTATCAGTTTACTTTGTGTCTGTGTGTGTCTGTCTAGATGAGTGGGTAAGTTTTGGGAAGTCAGTTTTCTCCTACTTGGAGGACTCTCTAACTCAGGTCATCAATCTTGAATTCCTTTACCTGCTGAGCCATCTTGAAGCCCTGTGCTGTGTGTGGAATAACCCCTCTGTATGCTGTGAATATATTTTATTACCATTTGTTAATAAAGAAACTGTGTTGGCCTATAGCAAGGCAGGATATAGCCAGGTGAGAAATCCAAGCAGAGATACAGGGAGAAGAAGGACAGAGTCAGGCAGATGCCAGCCAGCCACTGGAGCAATAGTGTACTAGAGAACAGGTAATGCCATGAAGCCACATGGCAAAATATAGATTAATAGAAACGGGTTAATTTAAGTTGTAAGAGCTAGTCAGTAATAAGCCTGAGCAATAGGCTAAATGGTTTCTAATTATGTATTAAGCCTCTGAATGGTTATTTTATTTTTTTGTTTTTTTGTTTTTTGAATGGTTATTTTAAAAGTGACTATGGAACCTGTTAGGACAGAAAAACCTCCGTTTACACCCCTGCCCTTACTTTTTAAGCAAATTCCTTGATTTGAATTATGAAGTTATTACCAGATTACATCACTTTTCAGAGTCAGTTACAATCATCTTGAGAAGTACTGAAAAAAACCTTGACAAGGGTACATCAACGCCTAAATACACACCTTTTTTTTAAAAAAAAAATTATTTATTTATTATGTATACAATGTTCTGTCTATATGTATGCTTACAGGCCAGAAGAGGGCACCAGATCTCATTGCAGATGGCTGTGAGCCACCATGTGGTTGTTGGGAATTGAACTCAGGGCCTCTGGAAGAGCAGCCAGTGCTCTTAACCTCTGAGCCATCTCTCCAGCCCCTAAATACACACTTTTCATTCTCTTGTTATAGGTATACAATTTAAAAGATTGTACACTGAGCATATGTACCTTACAGAATTTCATCTAAGTTATGAACTCACTCTCCTCAGAAATGTCATATTCAGTATCTTAAATTTAAGGAAGGGTTTGATGATACAAGTTTCAAAATAAATATGTATTGACTTGACCTGTTTATGACAAAATATTTGTTTATATATTAGATGTCAGGGTAATGTAACCTCAGGGTAATTTTTCCTGCACTTATAATGCTTGCTTGTTTACTTACTTGAAACCCCTTTAAGGAGTAACAAGATCAGCAGATTTTTTAAATATAATCTCCTCTTTGGGAGTTTTTTATTTGTTTGTTTTTCCAAGAGAGGTTTCTCTGTTTAACAGCTCTGGCTGTTCTGGAACTCATTCTGTGGACCAGGCTGTTCTCAAACTCAGAGATCTGCCTGTCTCTGCCTTCCAAGTGCTGGGATTAAAGGCGTTTGCCACCACCACCTGGCTAGAATAATACTTTTTTAATCACATAGAATACTGATTTTAAGAATAAAAGAATGAGAGTCTAGAGATGGCTCAGGGCTGGAAAGATGGCTTGGCAGTTAGGAGCACTTGTATCTCTTGTAGAGAACCAGCGTTGGTTCCAAGCACCCACATGGCAGCTTGTTACATATCAACCATATGTAACGCCATTTCTAGAGGACTGACAATGGCCTCTGAGGGCATTGCATACATGTGATACACATATATAAATGCATGCAAAACACCCATGCAAATAAAATAATAAGTAAATTTTTTAAAGAATGAAAGAGGGAGCTGGAGGAATGGATCAGTGATTAAGAACACTGGCTGCTCTTCCAGAGTACCTGGATATGACTCCCAGCACCCACGTGGCAGCTCACAACCATCTATAATTCCAGTTACAGCGGATTCACCACCCTTTCCTGGCCTCTCACAGATACGCACTCAAGGACACAGACATACACATAAAATAATTTTTAAATAAATGCTGGAGAAACGACTCACTAGTTAAGAGCACTTGTTGCACTTCCAGAGGGCCCAGGTTCAGTTCCCGTCAGCCACGCAGTGGCTCACAACCATGTGTAACTCCAGTCTCGGAATCTGATGCCTTTTTCTGAGTTGCACAGAATGCGGTCCAGATCCATACACGCAGGCAAAAACTCATACACATAAGATAATTTTAAAAAAATTAAAAGTAGCTAAAGCATCCATTACCACACAACCAATTACTTTGGCAAATTTTCAGTAAGCAGAAAATACTCATATTCATGTAACATCTGGAATGTTTGTCTTTTTTTTTTTTTTAAACAAAACACGTTCTCTGAATTTTGCCACACAAAATAATCCAGCCAGGCAGTGGTAGCACACGACTTTAATCCCAGCACTCAGGAAGCAGAGGCAGGCGGATCTCTGTGAGTTCGAAGCCAGCCTGGTTTAGAGCGAGTTCCAAGACAGTCAAGACTGTTTCACAGAGAAACCCTATCTCAAAAAAGCACCAAAACCAATCAAACAAAAAATAAATAAATAATCTATATTACAAATTGGGTTGGGATTGGTGGAGGAGGCTACTGGAAGTCAAAGTGGGGGAATATCAGGTATAGAAAGGCGATAACAACAGAGCAATCGGATGAGGTAACTACTATTTCCTCATCGTTCAAGTAAAAACTTGTTTATGGTGGTGGGCTCCTTGCCAAGGCATGGGTGTAGAGGTCGAGGAGGACAGTTTACTGTTGCTCTGGTTCTTCCTCCCACCATGTGGGTTCCAGGGATCGAACTCAAGTCCGCGGGCCTGTCAGCAAACACTTTAACCCGCTGAACCACCTCTCTGGCCCCATTCTGTAATTCGTTAATGGAACTGTTTCAGTTTATCAGGGTGAAAACCTTGGAAGGCACGTGTCCTAATCGCTTGCTGTCCCTGTCAAGGGCGGGGACTTTTTTATTTATTTACTGTTTATACATTGTTCTGCCTGCACACCAGGAGAGGGCACCAGACCTCATTACAGATGGTTGTGAGCCACCATGTGGTTGCTGGGAATTGAACTCAAGACCTCTGGAAGAACGGCTAGTGCTCTTAACCGCTGAGCCAGCTTTCCAGCCCCATATCACCATTTCTAAAATGCAGAAGAAGCACAAGCAGGTATTTGTCCCAAAGAAGAGACTTGTTTGCCTTGTCCATCGGATTGCAGGAAAGGTGGGTGGAGAAGGCGCCCACCCGCGTCAGTGCAGGAGGACTACAAGTCCTATAAAACATTGGAAGAATCCCTCTTGGTTGATCACGGGCTCTTCCGCACTCTGACCTCCAGCTGCACCCGGCAAAAGCAGACAACCCGGGGCCAAGATGGCTTCGACTGGCACCAGAGTGGGTGTGGTTCCCGGGAAGGCCACGCCCCCAGAACGCTACTCCAATAGGGTCCGCCTTCGTGTCCATAGCGACGGCGGCGGCGGCGGCCGTCGGCTTGCTTAAGGAGGCGCCGCCGCCGCCAGGATCTCGGAGCTAGGAGTTAACCCCGAGGGGGAGCGGGCTCCCCCTCGCGACGGCGGGGACAGACAGTCCTGTGGAACGAAGAGACGATCCCCGACGTCCAGCAACGCCCAGGAAGAGCCGCAGCGGGCAAGGGTCGGCCATGAGCGACCAGCTGAGTCCAACCCTGGGCTGCTAGGGGCAGCTCCAGCAGCCCCTGAGCTCTCCTCGAAACCTCGGGTGGGCAGTGTCTGCCGTGGGATTCCTTTCCTCTATCAGAGCCCAAAGGGTCTCAGCCATGAGATGTCCGACCCTGACGTGTTCACATAGGGAAACTGAATCCTGGCTCAGGGAAAGGGCCGGCCCAAGAACTTTTGATCATCAGGGGTATTTTAAAGCAAAGAGTCCTCCAGTTCTGTCAGCCACCTCTCTTTCTATTCAGGAAACAAAACAGCCGCGGTCGTAGCTTCTGCCTGCTCTGTTCTGCATGCACGTCAGTTTGTCGTATGGCCCGAGGTAGTCCTGGATGATGGGGTCTTTTAGTTCAGGGCTTACATCCTCCAACATCCCGTGCTTCCCACAGCCCTGTACTTGGAAACAACCTAGTCTACATTGGTCTGAAAGAGCAACATTTTCTTCTAGCTTCATAAAGGGTCTCTGGGTGAATTCCTGCAGGACTTCCTGGGCCCGGAAGGAGGTCTGATAAATATTTCATTCCCATGCCTTTCCCCTTAGAATCTAAGAGGATGGAGCCCAGTACCTGTAAGAACAGTGAATCTGAGGAAGACTATGTTGAGGAAGAAGAGTCTGAGGAAGAGTGTGTTAGAGAGGAAGCTACCACCCCTAACTCTTCCCAGCAGGCACTTGCAAAACCTGACTATAAAGAGTTTGAGAATGGGGTTACCTTATCTGTTATAGCCAAGAAAATCCCAAAGAAAATCCTAAGTGCAACAGACACAGATGATTTGGAAGTTGGGAGAAGAAAGAGAAAGCGGAAACGAAGGTAACTTTCCCCTAGACCCCTAAGAGGTCTCGCTCTAGAGAGTCACCCCTTGACCACCATTTGGTAGGGGAGAATGTTGGGATATACGCTTTTCACGTTAGCCTTTGGGAGACCGGAGGAGAACCAGGTTGTGGTGCGCGTCCATCAATAATCCCAGCAATAGGAAGGCTGAGACAAAAGAATTACTATTCATTCCAGGCCATTTTGGGACCCTGATTAGAAAACCATATAGCAATGGGCTGAAGTGATGGCTCAATAGGGAAGAGAGCCTAGTGTGCATCACCAAAGGCCTGAGTTTGAATTCCCAATGCTCATCAAAAAGGGCGGGGGGAGCTGGTCATGGTGGTATATGCCTTTGATCCCAGCACTCAGGGGCAGGCTGATCTCTGAGTCCCAGGTCAGCCTGGTCTACAGAGCAAATTCCAGGACAGCCAGGGCTACACAGAGAAACACCCTCTTGAAATGAAAGACTGGAGCGGTATTAATCTTTGCTGCAACAGGAAAAAGATAATCAGAACCATTTGGGTCTGTCCAGCTTGGTGATTTGGCATGTTGGTTTGGTATTTAAGACGTTGCTAGAGAAAATGAATTTATATTATACATTTGTTAGCTGTTTCTTCACCTGAGCTCCCGGCAGCCTGGAGCCTCCCCTGCCCTCCCGCTCTGCCTGATTTCTGTTCTCCTTCATTTTAGACCCCTGGCCATCAACCTGACCAACTGCAAGTATGAGAGTGGTAAGCGCCGGCCCCATCTTCCACAGCTGTGTGTGCAAGAGGGGTTGTTCTTCTTCCTGGGACAGCCACAGCCATTCTCCCAGCCCCTAGCTCCTGCCTAGGTGACCTACTACCTACACCGAGGTTCCTGGGCGTCCCCAGGCTTAGCTCCTGGCAGCTGAGATGTCGCTATAGCAGCTTGTCACACTGGTAGGGAAGGTATCTCCACAGTTAGCTTGCAAAACCAAACACACACACACACACACACACACACACACACACACACACAAACCCACAAGCCAGGAACTTGCAGGTCAGAGGCTGGCAGATCTCTTGAGTTCTAGGCCAGTCTGACCTACATAGCAAGTGACAGCCAAGGCTACACAGTGAAACCCTGCCCTCCCCCAAGTAAAAACTAAAATAAAAAGGTTGCTAAGAATATAGCTCATTGGTAGAATACTTGTCTAGCATGCATGAAGCCTTGGGTTTGATCCTCAACACCCCATCAAACTGGTCCTGGTAGCTTATGCTTATAATCCCAGCATTTGGAAGATAGAGTCAAATGGATCAGAAGTTCAAGGTTATCTTTGGTTACAGAACCAGCAAAAATAAAATAAAATAAAATAAAAGAAAGAAAGAAAGAAAGAAAGAAAAAAGAAAAAATCTGACAAAATGTCACATTGTTCTACCCTTCAAATAAGGAGCATAAAGAAAAGTTAAAGCTGCTTTTGGGGCTGGAGAGAGCGCTCTTACACATGCACGCTTGTCCATACGGCTGGCAACCCAAGTTTAGTCTCTGGGGACCCACATGGCAGAAGGAGACCCTTGCTAATCATCTTCCAACTTCCACATGCATGACCTGACCCACGTGTGCCCACACACATACACGTGATTAAAAACAACAGAAATCTTTTTTGTTGTTGTTTTGTTTTGTTTTCGAGACAGGGTTTCTCTGTGTAGCCTGGCTGTCCTGGAACTTGCTCTGTAGACCAGCCTGGCCTCGAACTCCCAGAGATCTGCCTGCCTCTGCCTCCTGAGTGCTGGGATTAAAGGTGTGTGCCACCACTGCTCAGCAAAATAATGAATATCTTTTTTTTAAAAAAGATTTATTTATTTATCATGTATGCAACATTCTGCCTCTATGTATGCCTGCTGGCCAGATGAGGGCACCAGATCTCATTACAGATGGTTGTGAGCCACCATGTGGTTGCTGGGAAATGAACTCAGGACCTCTGGAAGAACAGTCAGTGCTCTTAACCTCTGAGCCATCTCTCCAGCCCCAATAATGAATATCTTAACAATAAGAACAACAACAGCAAAACCCGGCAGCTTTTGAAAGTTGAGAACATAGCTCAATGGTAAAGGACCTGCCTACCATGCAAAAAGTCCTAGGTTTGCGAGGCGGTTGTGTGCACGCCTTTAATCCCAGCACTCGGGAGGCAGGGGCAGGAAGATCTTTTTTGAGTTCGAGGCCAGCATGGTCTATAAAGCAAGTTCCAGGATAGGCTCTAGAGCTACAAAGAAACCTCATCTCAAAAAACAAAACAACAACAACAAAAAAGTCCTAGGTTTAATCTCCAACACCACAATAATGAAAACCGCGTTTTTTTCCCTTGAGAGGCTCTCAGGGGGCTTAACAATCAAAAGTAATAACCCAGCCAGGTCAGGGTTTTCATCGCTCTCCTCTTCTGACATCTGTACAAAGAGCCACTCAGAGTCTTAGGTGCCAGTGTGCTCCATCCAACCTAGGATCAGCTGTATATCCACATGGTCCTGACCCAGAGCAGCAGAGGTCTGGCTCTTGTTTTCTCTGCTAGCCTCATGAACTTGTGATTGCAGCCTGGTAACTAAGATGCTGGGGTAAGAACCACATGCCTTTACAATCTGCTCTTTGGTCAGGTCTGTTCCTTCTTCAGCCCAGCTAGAGTTCCAGGGCTCATGACTGGTGCCCAGGCTGGCAGCATTGATCTCCCTGTCTCTGCAGTGCGCCGGGCAGCCCAAATGTGTGGCCTGAAGGAAGTGGGGGAGGATGAAGAGTGGACTGTGTACTGGACAGACTGCTCTGTCTCACTGGAACGAGTCATGGACATGAAGAGGTTTCAGGTACCAACGTCCTGGCCCAGCATCCAAAATGAGCATTCCCACCCTGTCCGCCCCGGCACTGGGAGACTTCCTCTTCCCATTGCTGCACCTTGCTTATACAGACAGGGAGGCCACCCCCAGGTCTTCAGCTCCAATAAAATTATTCTTTTCTTGGCTCTCTGGAGCTTCTGTTACCTGAAGTAGGCGGTGGGTGGGCCCATCCCTGTCACATTGCTTGTTCTGACTGGTAGCATTTGACGAGGCTGCCTGCCTCACTGAGAGCAGGGGTGCCCATCTTTGCTTCACTGAAAGCAGGGGTGCCCATCTTGAAAGCTGCTTCAGGGCTAAGAGCAGAAGCCTAGGGATGTACCTCAGTGCTCTGTGGTGTGCAGAAGGCACTGAGTTTGATTTTCAGGATCTAAAAAGAAAAGGCGGGGAGGGGGATAATGGTTAGGTCAGATGGATGGTTTCGTATCTAAGCAGCTTAGCGTCACACATCTACCAAGAGAGCGTGGAAGAGCCAAGAATGATGACAGGTAGCGTGGAAGAGCCAAGTGTGGTGATAGACACCAGTGGTCCCAGCCCTTGGGAGGTGGAAACAAGGCTCAAGGAGGAGCTCAAGGCCAGCCTAACTACAATCCAGTCTTAAAAGAAAAAAAAAGAAAAGAAAAGAAAAACACACACACACTCCCGACCGAGAAGGGGGCCAGGAGAGAGAGCCAGCCAGCAACTGTACGCATGGGGCTGGGCGTGGTATGGTGGCACAGGACTGTCTGTAATCCCAGCAGTCTGCAGCTAGTCAAGAGGATGAGGTATTTGAGGCCATACACCTTGGGTTATATATCAAGACCCTGGCTCAGCACAACAACAACCAGAAGACAGGGTTTCATCATGTCTGGTGAAGTCGTGTGCAGCTTAGGGTTGAGGACTCCTGCAAGGAACGGGTTGGGAGGCGATTTCATCGTGGGAACATCATGAGTGCAGACGACAGATGTCTGCCCAGTCGCTAGATGATGGGGTTCTCTAGGAGCACCATCGGGTCTCAAGTCTGTCTTTATCTGAAATGTGATTATGCAGCACATGACTCATTGAAAAGTGTCTGTGGACTTCTTTAAGGGACTCCAGAAGGGGGGCCCAGGACACTGGAACTTATCCCAACCTAGTCTTAAGGGAGGAAGCAGAAGAGAGGAACTGTAGGTTTTGGAGAAGCCACAACTGCAGGGAACAGCTGTCAGATGAAGATGGCGGATTAACAGTAATCGCTTTCACAGAGGACTCCTATGATTGGTCAGATATTGCGAGGCAGTTCTATATTGCTTCTTCACTAAATTATTAACATCCCTGAGTGGCAGGTAGCAGTTTGTTAAAAAGAGGACAGGAAGGCTCAGAACACAGAGTCAGCATAGCTAGTAACTGAGGATGCCAGTTGAATGCGCTCGCCTATCTTTCGCTTCCACCTTCTATTCCTGCAGAGCAGAACAGCTTAGGGCCTCCAGCAGACACCCCATCCGTACTGTGTGGTCTCCGGGTGCTGTGGGGTGCATTCCCGATAGTCTTCTTAGTTCCTTTTCTCCTTGGTGTTTTCAAATCTTCAAGGAAATGTTTCCTTATTTCTTTGTGCTATCACGTATCATTCATTATTCTTCTATTAAAACGTCAGTGTGTGTGTGTGTGTGTGTGTGTGTGTGTGTGTCTGTGTGTGTGTCTGTGTGTGTTGCTGGAGACTGAACCTAGGACCTCATGCCCACTACTCAAAGGCCCCATCATGGAGCCTTATCTCCAGACAGGACTGAGTGAGGAGGTGACCGGAGGGCACAAAGGTCCTGGCTAGTCCACCCGTGTCCAGCAATTCTGCCTTTCTCAGCCGTGGTGTAGACATGTACTGGGGGGAGACATGGAGTGACTTCCAGCCTGCCTTAATGGAAGCTTCCTGTTTCACCCTTGCTGACTAAATACAATGCTTCCCTCCACTGGGATTTATTCCTTTCCTTCCCAATCTTTCTATGACTTTGTGGGATGTCCAGGTCCCAGGAGCTGCCACGCAGGGGCAGTATAACTCACTGACTCTTTTTCAGAAAATCAACCACTTCCCTGGCATGACAGAGATCTGCCGCAAAGATCTGCTGGCTCGGAACCTCAACCGCATGCAAAAGCTCTATCCAACCGAGTACAACATCTTCCCGCGAACCTGGTGTCTCCCTGCAGAGTGAGTGAGCCGAGACCCTGGGGGCAGGGTAAAGAGTTCCTCTCTGTGGTCTTGTGACCCAGATGTGTTTAAGAGGGTTGGAACTAGACCAAGACAGATTCAGCTGACTGGGAGTGGTGGCGCACGCCTTTAATCCCAATGCTCGGGTGAGAGAGGCAGGTGGATTTCAGTGTTTGAGTCAAGCCTGGTCTACTTAGCCAGTACAGGCTAGCCAGGGCTACAAAGAGAGACTGTCTCAAAAAGGAAAAAGAAAAGAAAAGAAAAGAAAGTTTCAGTTCACCAAAGCAAAAGTGGGTCCAAGTCTAAGTGCTCCAAGAAGAGCCTGGAAATAGATAACAAGAAGATGGCCATGGGGGTCCAGGACAGACAGGATGCACAGAAACCCTTTGACCGGCCTCTCTCTGCATGTAGCTATGGGGACTTCCAGGCCTACGGTCGTCAGCGGAAAACCCGCACTTATATCTGCAAGCCAGATAGCGGCTGTCAGGGCCGTGGCATCTTTATCACCAGAACCCCCAAGGAAATCAAGCCAGGAGAGCATATGATCTGCCAGCAGTACATCACCAAGGTGAAGGCCACCTCGGAACCCCCAGGCCTTTCCCCCTGCACCAGCATGCCTTATCCCTGGTACATCAGGGCGGAAGTCAAGCCTAGGCTCCTGCCCTCTCTGTTGCCCTTGTTGTCTTACAGACTAGAGCCATTGTTCAGAGCTAGCCAGCCTGGATTTGACTCACAGCTCCCCCAATTCCCAGACATAGGATCTTGAGTCTTGAGCAGTTATCTGGCCCTTTCCTTGGTGCTGTTTCCTCACTGTTGAGTGAGAGTAGCCACAGTAACTACTTTATCTGATTACTGTGAGGACTCAGTGTGTTACGTGTTGGAAGCACCTGTAATAACCATATATTACATGTGATAAGCACTTCAGAAGTTCATTAGTCTCCCCTCTGGGTTTGCACGCTCTTAGCCCTTCCTCATTGATGGCTTCAAGTTTGACATGCGAATCTATGTTCTGATCACTTCCTGTGACCCTCTCCGGATCTTCATGTATGAGGAAGGCCTGGCCCGTTTTGCCACCATGCCGTATGTGGAACCTAGCCATAACAACCTGGTGAGGAGGCAGGGTGGTACCCTCTTCTCTTTTCTTGCCATGAGTGCCTTGGTTCTAGGGACAAGCATGGTAGAAAAGTGTGCCATTGGCAGCCAAGACCAAGGAAGGAAGCCATTGAGAGCCATAGCACCTGGGGGAGCTCTTGTTGGGTGGCGACTGAGGAAAGGTTCTTTTTTTGTTTTCTGTTTTTGTTTTTCAAGACAGAGCTTCTCTGTATAGTTTTAGAGCCTGTCCTGGAACTCGCTCTGTAGACCAGGCTGGCCTCGAACTCACAGAGATCCTCCTGCCTCTGCCTCCCCAGTGCTGGGATTAAAGGCGTGCGCCACCACCCCCTGGCCGAAAGGTTCTTTCTGAAGTTACCCAGCACAGCCTCTTTCCCGGGATCATACAGGACAGTCCCTGGTAAAGAGCACCAGGAGATGAGCAGTCTTGGGGCAGAGCAGTAGATAGTAAGAAGCACCAAAGGGCGGGAGAGGCCGCATGGAGGCAGTGTGAGCAGATCCAGGGCCATTCACTTCGCAGGAGGATGTCTGCATGCACCTGACCAACTACGCCATCAATAAACACAATGAGAACTTTGTCCGAGACGATGCTGTGGGCAGTAAGAGGTATCCCCTATTCTGTTTCCCTTGCTTCCTCTGCCTTTAGTCCCACAGTGTCAGGAGCCCACGGAAGCTGGCTCTTGGGGAGCTGATTTCTTAGGAGTCTCTGCTTTTTAAGTCCCTAGTCCTGTGTCTGAGCTCTAGGCACAGACTCAGCAACCTACAGCCCTGATAACTAATCCTCGCCCCCAGCTGCTAGCAACCCTTTGAAGCCCAGGGTCCCAGGCATGGAATTGGGGTTAACGCCAGAGAGCCTCGTGCCTGCCTGCAGCCAGGCCCTGCTGGCATGGAACTTGGTCTTCCTCTGAGCACTGGGCCTCATAGGAAGCTGTCGACACTCAATGCCTGGCTGCGAGAGCACAGCTATGACCCCCGAAAGCTGTGGGGGGACATCGAGGACATCATCATCAAAACCATCATCTCAGCCCACTCTGTTCTTCGCCACAACTACCGAACCTGTTTCCCCCAATATCTGTGTGGAGGTACATGTGCCTGCTTTGAGATCCTGGGTTTTGACATCTTACTGGACCACAAGCTCAAGCCCTGGCTTCTCGAGGTAAGATTTCTCTCCTCGACTTGCCAAAGTCAGAGGCCTCACCCGGGAAGGAGTGCACTGACATGGTAGAATAGGAGGATGGGGAAGCAGAAGTCTCAGGGTGGGCAAGAACCAGAAAGCATGACTTCTACCATTTGCTGAGACAAACACTGGTGGCCTCTGACCTCGACAATAGTAATTCAGACTGGGCATGGTGGTACATGCCTATAATCTTGGAACTTGAGAAGTAGAGGAAGGAGGAGGAGGATTTCAGAATGAGTCTCGGCTACATAGTGAATCTGAGGCTAGCCTGGATTCAGTGAGATCTAGTCTTAAAAACCCAAGGGGAAAAAAAAAAAGCAAGCAAGCAAACACAGCAATCCATAGTCCAGATTTCCCAGTTGGTTGAGTGAGTCTTGCCCTTCAGGACCCTGTATCTGGAGTCCAGTTGTCTGGTTTTCTCTTCCTAGCCAATAGAAGGGTCAGGCCGCACCTCAGTGGTTAGCTCAGGCCACAGGAGGGAGCTGTGTCTCCCCAGTCCCCCAGTTAGACCTGCGAGAGACCGCCACCTACTCAGGTGGTCTGGGAAAGGGGCAATAAGGACTCCTCTCGGCAGGTCAACCACTCCCCAAGCTTCACCACAGACTCCCGCCTGGATCGAGAGGTGAAAGATGCACTTCTCTGTGATGCTATGAACCTTGTCAACCTCCGGGGCTGCGACAAGAAGAAGGTGATTGAAGAAGACAAGCGACGAGTCAAGGAGCGGCTTTTCCCGTGTCACCAACAGCCACGAGAAGCCAGGTGTGCCCATACCCGATAGATATTTGTTTATTTCAGACAGGTCTCTGCCTGGCCTGGAGCTCAATGTGCAGACCAGGTTGGTTTCAAACTCCCAGTTGCTGGGATTAAAGGTGGGGGGCTGGAGAGATGGCTCAGAGGTTAAGAGCACTGCCTGCTCTTCCAAAGGTCCTGAGTTCAATTCCCGGCAACCACATGGTGGCTCACAACCACCTGTAATGAGGTCTGGTGCCCTCTTCTGGCCTGCAGACATACACACAGACAGAATATTGTATATATAACAAATAAATAAATAAAAATAAATTAATTAATTAATATAGTATGTGCTTATTTTGTGTGTGTGTTTCTGCACTGTGCCACGCCAGACCTGTGGTCAGAGGACAACATGTGGTAGTTGGTTCTTGCCTTCCACCATGTTGGGTTATGGGAATTGAACTCGGGTCCTTAGGCTTCTTCTCATTAGTGACTACCCACTGAGCTACCTCGCAGGTCCTGGTAGGCGTTTAGCTGTGCAACTTAACTTCTTTATTATTACTTTCTTGAGAAAGGGAGAAGTCCATAAGGAGCTGATTAGCTTTTAAAAACTTTTTTTTTGCATAGATACTATACTACATATTGTACAGACATATTTTAAAAAATACATGGAGTGGTCTTTTTCATGCCCCTTTCCTGCAGCAAATGGTTTTCAGCTGACCCACGCCACTATTGTATTGTTCATACTTGTACAAGCATTTCAAAGTCTAAAGTGGGGCTGGAGAGATGGCTTGGCGGTTAAGAAGCTCTCAGACTGCCATTCCAAAGGACCTGAGTTCAACTCCCAGCACCCAGATGGTAGATTGAAATCATCTGTAACTCCAGTCCTAAAGCCTCTGACCCCTTCCTCTGTGGGCACTGCACATACACGGTGCACAGTCATACAGGCAGGTAAAACATCCATACACGTAAAAATAAATATTAAAAAAAGTCTAAATGTGTTTATACAAACTATTTCCTCCTTGTCTACCCAGAGTGTTAAATAAGTCACATTCTGTAGCTTTCTTCACTAGACTTGTAGGGAACTGTATGTAGTATGACTAGCTGGTTGGGCCTGTTTAGTTCTGTTTTTTTTTTGTTTGTTTGTTTGTTTTTTTTTATTTTCGAGACAGGGTTTCTCCGTAGCTTTTTGGTTCCTGTCCTGGAACTAGCTCTTGTAGACCAGGCTGGCCTCGAACTCACAGAGGTCCGCCTGCCTCTGCCTCCCGAGTGCTGGGATTAAAGGCGTGTGCCACCACCGCCCGGCTGTTACTTATTTTTTGACACATGTTCTTGCTATATACAGTAGCCCAGGTAGGCCTTGAACTAATGATGCACCATAACTCCCGGATGTTTTTTTCTTTTTTTACTATTTTTATTTAATCTTCAGAGTTTCAAACATGCATACAATATATTTTGATCAAATCCATCCCCCCACTGCAACCCCTAACCCCTCCCAGATTTACCCTCCAAACTTCTTTTTTTAAAAAATATTTATTTATTTATTATGTATACAATATTCTGTCTATGTGTATGCCTGCAGGCCAGAAGAAGGCACCAGACCCCATTACAGACGGTTGTGAGCCACCATGTGGTTGCTGGGAATTGAACTCAGGACCTTTGGAAGAGCAGGCAATGCTCTTAACCTCTGAGCCATCTCTCCAGCTCCCGAACTTCTTTTTTTAATAACCCACTGAGTCTGATTCGTGTTGTCTGTCTCCTCACCTCTAGCTCTTTCCATCCCCTCCTCCACGGGTGACTGAACCTTGCGGGGAAACTGGTTTGCTTTCTCTCAAGCTCATCTGGAGACCGATTCCTGAGAGTCCCTGTAATAATGACACACAGGAACAGTTTAGTTGTTTAGTAGATTTATTCTTTGTCACCCTTTATCTTCACTATAAAATAGGTTACAAACATGACAACTGGTTGCTAATACTGAAATTGTATTTTTGTTCATGAGACATAAAATTGAATTGAATTAATCTGGAGAATACCATTGTTTTTCTCTGTTTGCATTTTGATGTACGGAGGCAAAGTGTATTTGATTCCTTGAAATAGCCTTAGGTGCATAGCAGGTGCTCAAATGTTTGGTGGTGAATGGGGGTGAGGGATAATTGTGAGCACCCCAAAGAATCCCAAAAGATTGGGGGACACATCTGAATGGATCATGTCTTTAGTGGGAAAAATGTGTGGGAAAATACTGTACTAAAGAATCGAAAGAATCCTGGTGTCATGGTACAGGACATTCCCAGCACTTAGGAGGGAGATTCAGGAGGGTTATAAGATCAAGGCTGGCTTGAGCCACTTAACAAGATCTTGTCTCAAGCAAATGAACCAAACAAATGTTAAAAACACAAGTTTTTTTTTCTTTTTCACAGTCTAGGAATGAAGTGTGTGCCTCCCGGTATAAGCATGAGGCCGGCTAGCTGGCCTTGGTCTCACTAAGGAGCTGAGGCTGGATTTGAACTCTAGCTCCTCCTGCCTCTGCCTTCCCAGTGTTGGGATTATAAACCCGCAGCACATCTAGTTTAATCTTTTTTCTTTTTTTACATTTTCTGTGACAAATGGGTATTACTCTTACAATTAGGAACCCGAAAGACTCTGGTAACTAGATTGTTTGCTTATGAATAGATCACTCTGTACTTAGGATGAGAATCAGAATTCTGGAAACCAGACCTAATTTGACAATTAAGTACATGGTGGGGCTGGCCATGAGCTTAGATCCTTCCCTACACAAGCAGGGGTCTCAGGGAGACCAGGCAGCATTAGGAGGTTTTGAAAGCCTGAGCCAATATTCTTCTCTCTCTGGGGCATTTTCACAGCCCTTCTCTGACTTCCCTGAGCTTGGTTCCTATAGGCGAGAACAGATTGAGTCATCCCAGGCTGCCATGCAGGACCAGGAACGATATGAAGATTCCCACCTAGGGGGCTACCGGCGGATCTACCCTGGGCCTGACTCAGAGAAATATGCACCCTTCTTCAAGCACAATGGCTCTCTCTTCCAGGAGACTGCTGCCTCCAAGGCCAGAGAGGAGTGTGCCAGGTACCTTGGCTGCATTTTCCTTTGTACAGGTGGGTTGGGCACAAATCCTGAAGTTAAACTGCTCCCCAGCAGGGCAAGAGGAAGCCACATACTTGAGGAAGGAGAAATAGAACAAAAAATTCTAACAGGTTCTCTCTGTGTTCAGGCACATACGTGCATGCCTTCTTCACTTGAATATATGATGTGTGTACGCACATACGTGCATGCCTTCTTCACTTGAATGTATGATGTGTGTGTACGCACATACATGCATGTAGAGGCCAGAGGACAACCTTGGATGTTGTCCCTAGCTGTTCATCTTGTTGATGCGTCTTTACATATGTAAAGATCACATTTACTTATTTTTGTATGTACGTATGGACATGTGTACATGTGCGTGTGTACGTATACCATGATGCACATGTGGAAGTGAAGTGAACTTTCAGGGGTCAGTTGTCTCCTTCGAGCATGTGGGTTCTAGCACCATAATTCAGGTGGTCAGGTTTGGTGGTTGCTGGTAAGCACCTTTGCCAACCAGCCGAGCCATCCTGCCAGTCCCACTTTGTTTTTATTCTTTATTATTATTATTATGCTGTTGTTGTTGTTTTTCTCATGTGACAGGGTTTCTCTGTGTAGCTCTGGAGCCTATTCTGGCACTCTCTCTGTAGACCAGGCAGGCCACAAACTTGCATAGATCCGCCTGCCTCTGCCTCCTGACTGCTGGAATTAAAGGTGTGCGCCACCACCACCGGACATAAGTTTTGTGTTTGTGAAACTGGGTCTCAATATATAGTTTTGATTGACCGGCAACTTGCTGTGTAGATGAGGCTGGCCCCAAATGCATAGAGTTTTGCCTGCCTGCGCTTCCCAAATGCTGGGACTAAAAGGGCGTACCACAGTGTCTGGCCCACTTTAGTTTTTGAGTCTCTCATTGGCCTGAAACTCACCAAGTAGGCTAGGCTAGCTGGCCAGCAAGAATCGCAGGGACCTGCCTACTTTTGCCTACACAGTAGGCAGTGCCGCAGTGCCGAGAAGTGTGTGCTACCACACCTAACTTTTTTTTTCCATGACAAGGTTTCTCTGTGTAGCCTTGGCTGTCCTGGAACTCACTCTGTCTCACTCTGTAGACCAGGCTGGCCTTGAACTCACAGAGGTCCACCGGTTCTGCCTGTAGTGCTCGGATAAAAGGCGTGCACCACTACCACCACTTCCAAGCCCTGACTGTTTTTTTGTTTTGTTTTGTTTTACACAGATTAGAAGGCCTGAATTCAGGTCAAGGACTTGACTGCCAGAGCTGTCCTCCCAGCTCACCAACAGATTCTTTTTTTTTTTTTTGTTTTTGTTTTTGTTTTTGTTTTTCGAGACAGGGTTTCTCTGTGGCTGTGGAGCCTGTCCTGGAACTAGCTCTGTAGACCAGGCTGGTCTCGAACTCACAGAGATCCGCCTGCCTCTGCCTCCCGAGTGCTGGGATTAAAGGCGTGCGCCACCATCACCTGGCTACCAACAGATTCTTAATGAGTCTTTCCTTTAGTGCGATTCCTGGACTTTCTCTCATCAGTTCCAACAACACAAACAACAAAACAAAGCAGGAAAGCCCATCCTGCTTTCCTTCTCGCACCCCCTTCTCCCCACACCTTCTTTCTCCAGTGTCTGAAACTGCTGTGTCTTGTCAGGCAGCAACTGGAAGAGATTCGTCAAAAGCAGGAACAGCAGGAGAATCCAGGCACCAAAAAGCGAAAGGAAAACAAGGACCAGAACCAGGGTGAATCAGCTGGGGAGAAAAGCCGATCAAGAACAGGAGCACGGAGCCTTATCACCAACTTGGCTTATAGGAACCGGAACCAGGAGAAAGAGGTGTCAGGGGCTGTGGCTCTTATCTTTTCACTCAATTGGGACCACTAGAGAAGGGACTCTCCGCTGTCCTCTCCTCTCCTTGCTTGAGAGAGATGAGTCTCTAACTAGTAAATTGAATCTGACCCTTTGGAACAGAAGGTGAGAGGATGGACAGCTAAGGGAACCTTACAGTAGGGTCTGGGGAGGGAAAGAAGTAGAGCAGGGCAGGGGTCCTGCAGCAATCCTTGCTGACAGTGTGAGCCTCATCTTGGACATCCTGTATCTCTCCTGTGCCTCGTAGCTGATCCCAGTACACATGGACTCCATGCAGCCTCAGGACATTGTGGAAGAGGAAGAGCTTGAGCGGATGAAGCTCCTGTTACAAAGAGAGAATCTTATCCGAAGCCTGGGTATTGTAGAGCAGCTCACCCGCATGCTGTACCCCAGCCACCGGGGCCACAGAAAGCTTCATGAATATCGGGTGAGGGTCCCTGCGAAGCCTCTCACAAAGCCAGGGAACAAGGGCTGTGACACCAACACGTGGTGGTGGTTACACCAAAGGAGGTTTATGTGATGGTAACTATCACTGGAGCCTGGGAGAGGGTCTGTTGGTCCCATAATGGCTGTTGCCAGGCCCCCTTGGGTTTGGTATTGCCACCCAGCAAAGTGCAGCTCCCAACTTTCTCAACGGCAAAAGATGTGCTCTATCCCTATTTCATAGTAACCCGCAACTTCTGACTGACAAATAAGAAGACCACCACATGCCCAGTGGCTTCTGTGTAATCACCCTAGCACTGCCAATGCCCTGGCTCTATGGGAGCTAAGTAAACAGTCTTGGGCCAACAAAACAGCTGCCGTTTTCACTATTCCCTGGGCTAGTAACAAACCTGCTGGGCCCTCTGTTTTTGTTGAACCCCAAAAGAATAACTAGTTAAACAGTGGCTGTGGCCTAGAAGAGATTGTTCTATGTTTTAGTTACGTATTTCTTCCAACATTCTACCCAGCCTCGCAAGAAATATGGTAAGGGGCTGCTCTTCTCCTCTAGCCTAGATTTCACCAGGATGGGCTGGGCAGTCAGGAACTGCAACCTGTGAATTTGGTCCCATTGGTGTTCCTGAGAGAGGCTGCCACAGAACAGGTCCCTCCTCATTTCCTGCAACCACTTCGGCCCCATGAATTGATCCCCAGGATCTTAGGGCCACTGTCAAGCATGACTCCCGCAATTGCACAGCATTCTCGGTACCATCTGCAGCCCAAGAGCGTCAACTGGATAAGAGATCCAGCAACCATTGGCGCCTGTTCATTGTCAATGAAGAAATCTGGGAGGCAGTATTTTTCCAGCTCTAGAGTCAGGCTCACTAGCCGTAAGTATACAAAACTAGCTTTGGTCACTTTGACTGGTGTGAATTCCCAGTAGCGAATATTACAGCTGGGATGCTCCCAAGACAAAAAGTGGCACGCCTGGTAGCGTAGCAATGGGGGAAGGCGGTGGACCCGCTTATCTATTTGCTGCTATCTAGTGACCCTGGTGATAGACAGGGCAGAAACAGCCCCAGTCAGTCCTCAACAGAGGTTGACAGGCAAATGGACACGTAAACAGACTAATAAAAATACAGTGTGGTAAAGATGCTGGAGGGAAGCGTGGGATGCCATTCTTCTGTGTAATTGGACCACAGTTGGGAAAGAGGTGAGAACATCTCTTCCATGAGTACCCCAGCTTAGTGGGGAATCCATGTTTCTACCACAGAAGGCCAAGCCAGCAGAAGGCTAGAAGCTATAAACCGAGCCCTGTCAGGATCAGTGCCACCCACTTTAACCCCAAAGCAGGGCTGTCTTCTCCAGCCCGACAGACAGCAAAGTGACTCATGGACCGAATGCTGCACCTTGCCCTCCATGGTAAACTCTGAACACAGAGGAGCCAAGGCTGGGGATATCACCCTTTGCCCTGCCTCTGCGCCAGTGCTGCAGCATTCCAGCCCACTCCTCAACATCATCCAACACAGGTAAAAGAAGGGACGCCCAGCACGCAACCAACAGAGCAAATGGCCTGCAATCTTTGCTCATTGAAAGACTGCCACCAAGTTCCAGTTTGAAAAGCTCTGGCCAGGACCTTTGTTGGCAAAAGGCATAGCCCAAAGACACCAAGGATTCTTCAATATTCTAAGATTCTTTGGGGGAATCGCTTAAAAAAAAAAAAAAGATGAAGAGCTAAGGCCAGCATGAATGCATCTCTGCTCGTCAAGCCTTAGGCTGGGTTTCTCGCTAAGTGGTGGGTCTGAACCCTGGGGCTGGAGGTCACTGGGCAACAAGGAGTTCCTTTCCCAGTGGAGTCAAATGCCCAAGGTACTGTTTAGTCACCATCAGAGGATTGCTGAGGGTCCGCCCATCCTGCCACAGTGGCAGAATCAGGCAGGCCTGGGCAGCCTGTGCCAGAGGGGCGGCTCTGGGCAATGAACTCGTCTTTTTATTAAAGTTTATGTCGTTTTCCAGGCGCGTCCTGTACCTCCTTTCGATCCTCGCGTCTGAGGCAAGCTCTTCTCACAGTTACAGTAGGGAAGCCCAGCGTGGTGGCTCGGCCCTGTAATCCCAGTTACTTGGGAAGCTGAGGCAAGAAGATGATGAACTCAGGCTAGGATAGTTCAGTCTCAAAATGTTTGGTTTTCTTTTAAATGGCGAGGGAGACCATTTGCCTAGCATGTACGAGGACCTGGCTTGGCTCCCCAACACCGCAAAAACAAAATAAGAAGAAAAGGGTGGGCAACTGGGCAGTACAAGGGCAACCTCCGCCTTTTGGTAAACTGAAGGCTTACGGTCCCGCTCTACTACCGGTTCTCCATTCTGCTTCCGATCCCGCCCGCTCGCTTCCGGTCGCGAGCTGCGGAGGACTGTCTTGGGTCGCGATGGCGCTTACCCTGAGCCTCTGGTTCGGCGGTCGTGTCCGGGCTGCTGTCGCTCGTTGTGGGTTCGCGACCCAGGGCGTGGCGGGACCGGGCCCGCTCAGCCGCGAGCCGGACCCCGATTCCGACTGGGAGCCGGAGGAGCGGGCGCTCCAGGAGGTGGAGAGGTACCGGCTCCTTGGAGGGCCCTCAGCCTGAAGCTAGGCCTCCCGCCCCCCAGTTCCGGGCGTCCAGCGACCGCGTCCGCAGAGGCTCTAGTTTCTTCTCACCCGTTGTTGAGGGTGCAGGGGCAATTGGTCAGCTCCCCTGGGACCCCTGGGATCATCGCTAGCGATGTGTTTCATCTCCCGCTCAAAGAGTTGGGCATGCTTATAACAAGGTGTTATCTTTCTGGGGCGGTGTACAGAGAGTTGCTTTAACCTGGCAGACATGGCCGGGCTGCCTTTGTGGGCAAACAAGGGGGCTGGGCTCTCCGTGCTGTAGTCCGAGGCTCTTTAAACACCCATCTTGCTTCCACGCATGGCTTCTGCCGTTGGTTCTTTCCCCCAGCACTCTGAAACGACAGAAAAATGCAATACGGTTCCAGAAAATTCGAAGGCAAATGGAGGCTCCCGGTGCGCCACCCAGAACACTGACGTGGGAAGCCATAGAGCAGATCCGGTAAGATTCTGTTTTCAAAATGAGATTTTCTTCTTGAGGATTTTAATTTTGTTGCCTTTTCAGCAGAAGATGCCCGTCTAGATTGTTTTGGTTTTTGTGATGCTGGGGTCAACATAGGACCTCACCTATGGTCCGCCAAAAGCTCTACCTCCGAACTACATCTCCAGCGCGGGTTTAGTGCGCTGCCATTATGGACGGTTGGTTGGTGGTTTTGGGTTTTGTTTTGTAACAAAGTTAGTATTTGTAGAGGCCCAAGCGCCTAACATCCGAATAGAAAGCTATGTCCCACTGAGATCTTGCAGAGGAAGTTTCCGCGTTTATGTGCGTTGTCTTTGGAAGAGAACTGTGATTTACAAGTATTGGAAGGAAACTTTCTTCTTGACAGTCTCATGCAGCCCAGGCTGGCCTCTAGCACACTGAACTCCTTATCCTTCTGAGTGCTGTGTGTGGGAGGGAGAGTGCAGGTATGTGCCAACTTGCTTGCAATTTTTTCTTTTTCTTTTTATTGGGGAGGGGACAGGGCTACTCTGTAGACTGGGGTAGCCTGGAATCTGGAATTCTTGGCAGTCCACCTGCCTCTGTCAAGTGCTAGGATTATAGGATTACATTGTGTGTGAGCCACCACTATTGCTTGAAGGGGGTCTTAAAAGAATTTTTCTTTTTTTTTTTTTCTAACTATTAAGGTCTCTTAGGAGCTGGGGTGATAGCTCAGTTGGTAGCTTGCTATTGTAATTGTAATTCCAGCAGTGGAGAAATGGGAAGCAGAAACGAGACAAGGCACATCCCTGGAGCTGCAAGGCCAGTTGGTCACCTCCACAGTAAAGGTGCGGGCCAGTGAGACCCTGTCTCAAAAGCATAGATGGCATCAGAGGACCAACATTAGAGATTGCCCTCTGACCTCCATGCACCAAGACACATACATGCACCCTCTACAGATGAACACACACACAATTTTTTTTAGATCCTGTTTTAGCTAGATTTGGCCAGCATATAACTGTAATCCCACTACAGAGGAGGTGTGGGACAGAGGCAGGTGAATCTCCCTGAAAGCCCCAGTGACCTACATTCTGAGTTTGAGGGCAGCCAGGACTGCATAGTGAGATTCGTCTCAAACATTTGAGAAAGTCTCATTTATCCCAGGCTGGTCTGGAATGTGCTCCTTGGCTGAGATGACTTCCTTCCTGACTCTCTTAAGTGCTGGGATGACATATGTGTACCACATCTGTTTATATGATTGGATCTGGGGCCTCATACATGCTTAACCAAACCGCTACGAACTGAATTACATCTTTTTTTTTTTTTATTTATTATGTATACAATATTCTGTCCGTGTGTATGCCTGCAGGCCAGAAGAGGGCACCAGACCTCATTACCAGATGGTTGTGAGCCACCATGTGGTTGCTGGGAATTGAACTCAGGACCTTTGGAAGAGCAGGCAATGCTCTTATCCACTGAGCCATCTCTCCAGCCCCCTGAATTACATCTTAAAATCCTTCTTTTTTGCTTTTTCTAAGGTTTTTGTTTTTTCATCTGCTTGGTTTTGCTTTGCTTTTTGAGACAGTCTTCACTGTGTAGTTCAGTCTGGCTTGAAACTCTTGATCTTTGCCCTCTCTTCAATCCTGGGATTACAGATGGGTGCTGTTAGCCCTCCCTCTGCTCCACCGGTAACACGGTGCATATTAAGAATTATTTGCTCTATTTGTGTTTTGTTGTTTTGCTTTTCCCCTAGGACAGGGTTTCTCTGTGTAGCCCTTGCTGTCCTGGGAACTCAATTTATAGACTAGGCTGGCCTTGAACTCACAGAGATCCGCCTGCCTCTTCCTCCTGGGTGCTGTGATTAAAGGCGTGTGCCACCACCATCCAGCAAGTTTTCATCTCTCTTTTTTTTTTTTTTTTTTTTTTTTTTTTTTTTGGTTTTTCGAGACAGGGTTTCTCTGTGGTTTTGGAGCCTGTCCTGGAACTAGCTCTGTAGACCAGGCTGGTCTCGAACTCACAGAGATCCGCCTGCCTCTGCCTCCCGAGTGCTGGGATTAAAGGCGTGCGCCACCACCGCCCGGCAAGTTTTCATCTCTTAAATCACAAACTGCATACTATAAATTCTGTTCCAATCTTTTCTTTTTACACTCACTGTGTACTTTTGCTTTGTCCACTTTAGTAGTGAAGTGGAGCTCAGAGCATTTATCTAGTAGGCATGAGGCCCTGGGGTCAGTCCCAAGAACACCACCTTCCCTTCCTGACCTGGGAAAAAAAGTATTACTTAAGTCTTTAGAGGTGCACAGTGAGCCACAGTTTATCTTACCTGTCTTCTGTTAAAGGTGTTTAAATTCTTAACCTTACAAAGCATTCTCCAAGCTGGGGAGGAGGTGAGGAGTGGGGTGGTTGCACTCTCCATGAGTTCAAGGACAGCCTGGGCTAAACAGAAACCCTATCTCCAAACCAAAATAAATAAAGAAATATTAAAGATAAAAAGAGCTCTCCAGTAAACAGCTTTGTATATGTAGTATGCAGCATATCTACTAGAAATAAGATATTTGTATTATAATAAATAGTAATAAGTAGCCCTGTGTTGACTATATACCCTTTTCCATTTGTATGAGAAAGACTCTAATTAACAAAGAGAACACTAGAGAGCTGGGTAAAGACTTTGTACCGTCTCCTGGATACCCAGGAAACTGTACTATTCCTCATCCCCAAGGTTCTGAGAATCCTCTTCAGAGCCTCAAACACACTGCCACCGAGGAATAGTCCTCTACATGTTATTGTCTCAGGCTTTTTTTCCTTTGGAGATAAGGTCTTATGTAGCCCTGGCTGACCTCAAGTTCATAGAGATCGGCTTGCCTCTACCTCTGGAGTGTTGGGATTTAAAGATATGTGCCACCATTCCTGACTTTTCTGCCACTTGGGAAATAGCTTTTAACCAACCTTCCAGCTTCCTCCCTATCAGGTCCTTGCCTGTAGTCAATAAATGTCCTTTAGCTTCAACCCGCCATCTTGTTCTTTACTGCCCATTATCTTGCAAATGACAGCTGTCAGCCAAACTATTTCCTGATGCAGTTTTTTTTTTTTTTTTTTTGGTTTTTCAGTTAATGGTTCCCGTGTTTCTTGCTCTACAAGCAGTATCTTTGCTTTCTCCTTTGTATTTTTCCGGCTTACTCCTGACCTTTTAGATCATCTCTATGTTGGACTTCGCTGTTTGCACACAGTATAGAATTAATTGGCACAGTCTAAGGGCTGCCTTCAGTCTTCCCCAAACTCTTTTACTTATTTGTCACTAGCATTATCACTTCTAACTCTTCTCATAGGAGACTTACTCGCAATCTGAAAAACTGCTGTTTTTCCATAGGTATTTACATAAGGAATTTGCAGAGTCCTGGTCGGTTCCCAGGTTGGCAGAAGGCTTTGATGTCAGCACCGATGTTATCAGAAGGGTTTTAAAAAGTAAGTTTGTTCCCACTTTGGAGCAGAAACTGAAGCAGGATCAGAAGGTCTTGATAAAAGCTGGTTTCGCCTCGGCTTCTGGAGATGCAGTGAAGTCACTCAGTGCAGGGCATTCTGTTTCTGGCCTGCTGCCGCCAGGGGATGAAGTTTTGTCTAAACGTCAGACTCACAGCACAGCAGGTGCACAGAAGAGCCAGAAAGAAAGGACTAAAAGAGAAAGCTTGCTGCCTGCCACTGCAGCCACGGGCCATCAGAGAAAGCGTGAGAAGCACACCACCAGCGATTCGGAAGCCACCAGAAGAGCTGATGGTGACAGAGTGCCAGGTGTAGAGAAGCCAGGGGAGCTGAAGGCTGGGGAGCCACGTGATCAGAATTTCACCAGCAAAGTCGTACAGCGGGGACGTGAGTTCTTTGACAGCAATGGGAACTTTCTCTACAGAATTTGAGCCTGGGCCTGACTTTCAGAGATGCCTTCACACAGCTGAGCAAGTAGATTTGCAGTTGCCAGCATTCCTGCCGATTTGGAAGAAAAATTAAGGCTAGGATGTGGGTGGAGGAGCTACTTGACTAGAGTCAGACTTCTGGAGTAAGCCCCATTGGACCCTGCGGATCTAAATACTCATTCATCCTTACTGCTTGGTCTCTCTGTTGAGAACAAGAATTACATGTCATGAATGTCTGTTACTGTGTTGGGAGGAAATGGAAAGCCTGCCTCCTGACCTCATTTCTTTCTTGATCACTAACTGTTCTCGCACAGTTTAATCAGTTGGTTTCCTTATGTGCAAAATAAAGTAAAGCATTAGAATTATAACTAGCTCCATCTGTCTACGACAAACAGATCTTAAGTCTCTCATCGCTTACTCCTCAGTGAGCCATATAGCTCTAGTTATTGCCGCTATCATAATCCAAACTCCATGGAGTTTTATAGGAGCCACGACACTAATAATCGCTCACGGCCTAACCTCCTCCCTATTATTCTGCCTAGCTAATACAAACTATGAACGCATCCATAGCCGAACAATAATTATAGCCCGAGGTCTACAAATACTATTTCCCCTAATAGCTACATGATGAATTCTAGCAAGCCTAGCTAACCTTGCTCTACCACCAACAATTAATCTAATAGGAGAACTAATAATCACAACCTCTATATTTTCCTGATCTAATCCATCCATTATTCTCCTAGGAATAAATATTCTTATCACTTCCATCTACTCAATTTACATAATTGTTACTACACAACGAGGCAAACTAACTAATCATATAAACAACCTACAACCTTCATATACACGAAAATCCACACTCATAGCCTTACATATTCTACCACTCATCCTACTTACTATTAACCCTAAACTAATTATAGGCCCCACACTATGTTAATATAGTTTAAAAAAACATCAGACTGTGTAACGGCGTAAATGAATGCAGACAGAGTGTAAAAATATATATATAGCTTTAATGTAGAAATAGACTTACAGAACCACCGTTCCCGCGGCGACCAGGAAAGCAGAAGCGAGAAGCTCGGAGCTTGCTCGCCAAATTTATAGGCAGACATTAGCCCGAGGCGAACACGCCCCTTAAGGGGCGGGACTTATCCCTACATCTCCCCTTTTTGTCTAAATAAGACAGAACTAAACCAAATACAACTACATACAATAACAACAAATAATAAATACAACAAACAATATTGAGAACAAAAGCTTTGCTAAACATTCTATCTCAAGAAGTCCAAATAATGTAAAGAGTAACTACAATTATATAATCTTCAACTCAGTCAAAAATCTGAGAAGGGAATAAACACTACTCAACAAACGAGATATATCCAAAATGTGCAACAATTGACAGAGACAACTGACTACCTGGGCAATCACCCAAAGTCTCGTTTGCAACGTTGAGTCAACCAATTTTGGCTAAGGCCTAACATAACTGACATACCATTATTAAAGGCAAGGAACTTTTCAAAACTATCTTACCCTGTCTTGGCAGGATATGACAGTCCTGTTTTATCCATTGATGCACACTCTGCATCTGTGTCAGTGGTTGAGGTATGGGCATTTCTTTGCCCAAAGGCCAGTTCTGCCAAATAGAAAGGCTCCAGATGGAGTGTTTTTGGTGCTCAACATTCTCTCGGGAATAGAGTGGTGTTGCCAGGAGCAATTGTGTCTCACTATCACGAAACTCTGAGTTAGATTAAAGGCCATTTTCTACAGCTCTTTGAAGAGGTTGAAGATTATCTATCTATACTGAGTATAATCTCTATATATCTAAAGAACCTGATTAGTCTAATTATAAATGACAAACTTAGATGACAATTAGTCTATATAATTCTCAATATCTATCTAACTTAAAGACTAAGACAATAAACGACTGTGAAACAAATGAGGACAATGACCTCCAAATATAAACAATGTACAAATATACATTGCAGTAGGTAAATATATATCAATACACAAATATTATATAAGTATCTTAATCAGAGGTAGAAATGTACACTGCAATATGGTAAATATATACAATATATATATATATCAATACAATATATGTCAATACATAAAAATGTTTTAAACAGAGGTAGAAACATGCATGCGTACAATAGTCAATATAATTTAACTTTGTATCAATATACAAGAATCTATACCAATATATTTGTCTATTATCCCATCATCCCTCTTTTTTTTTTTTTTTCAAAAATGATCCCTGAGTTTATAAAATTCCTCCCCCAACCCTCAATCATATACTAATTATAATCAACCCCTAAATGATGTCCCTAAACCCAAGGGCAAACTTTACTGGGAGAGGGGACGTCGTTCTCTAGAATTACTTCCAGCTGTCATAGGGGCGACGTTCTTTCTGGGGGATCCTGTGAAAGTAAAATGATGGTTAAATTTCAAGATAATGTCTTTTAAAATTGCAAATAGTCTCTGAGTATTTTCGTGCAGGTCTGGCCAAAATGTTGTATAAGATGTGCACCATTTCAGCTAACCAAGTTGGAACTGTCTTGTGCAGCTGGTACCCAAAGCAGGTCTTGTAGTAGCGCTATCAGTATCATGACGTCATATCAACCAGGTGGAGTTGTTGTTATGGGGCCCCATCTTCTTCCTGGAAACTTCAAATGTCACTTCAGGAAAAACTCATTGTTCATTATGAAAAACTTAAACATTAATCATATAGACATATATAGACATATATATATATATTCAATGAAAGACATGATAGATATATTCAATGAAAAGTATGATAGATATGAAGAAAAGCAAAGATGTTTTCTAAACTCACATTTCTTTCTGTCCCATATCATGGCTCTTGACATGAGACAGAAACTCCAGAAACTCTGGGTTTTTCTCTTACTAACAGGCTTGGAATTGGAGAGGGACTGAGCCAGAGTCCAACTTCAAAACCAGCTTTATAAATTTAGAAATATGGTTTAATATTACTTACACAACCCATTCAGTTGTCTTGATATTTCCTATTGGGCAGGTATTTTTCCATCTGTCAGTATCCAAACATCCAGGGTCCCTTGAATTTCTCAAAGATGAGTGTTTTCCTGTGGAGATAAGAACAGAACCCTGCCCCCATTCTATATGTTTTTCTTACCACCTGTATGAATATCATCATTGTGGATGAGTTGTCATTTCTCCTTTCCAAGAGGTTTCTCCTCTTCAAATCGAAACTTTATTAATTTTGATGGTATCCACAATTTTTCTTCTCCTGTGGAAACAAGAGCAAAACCCCTTCCCCAACGTAGCACATCTCCTGGCTTCCACTGAGAGGTCAGGACATCTTTGAAATAAATCGGTTGATTTAGTTCAGCAGACTTTTCCATTATCCAATGTCTTTCTGCTGCTGTCGTTCCTTTCTCATTAGCGTTAAGAAAATTCAAGGTTAATAAAGCATTATGTAATCTATTTCTGGGGGTATTTTCGGTCCCTTTCTGTTTGTTCAGCATATCCTTTATAGTACGATTTGATCTTTCTATAACTGCCTGACCTGTAGGATTATTTGGTATACCTGTAATGTGTTTTATATTATAATAATCAAAAAAGCGTTTCATTTTCTTAGATACATATGCTGGACCATTATCTGTCTTTATTTGCGCAGGTATACCCATGATGGCCATAACTTCCAATAAATGTGTGATTACTGAATCAGCCTTTTCTGAGCTCAGGGCAGTAGCCCATTGAAAACCTGAATATGTGTCTATGGTGTGGTGTACATATTTTAATTTGCCAAATTCTGCAAAGTGGAACACATCCATCTGCCAGATTTCATTCCTTTGGGTGCCCTTTGGATTAGCCCCAGCAGGCAGTGGCGTTTGGTTATAGAAAGAGCAAGTAGGGCATTTCTTTACAATCTCCTTAGCTTGTTGCCATGTAATTGAAAACTCTTTCTTCAAACCTTTGCTATTAACATGATGTTTTTTATGAAATTCAGAGGCTTGTAGCACACTACCAATCAATAATTGATCAATTTCTGCATTACCTTGTGCTAGAGGACCTGGCAGACCCGTATGGGATCGGATGTGTGTTATGTACATAGGGCAAAGCCTGTTCCTGATCAAATCTTGAACCTGGAGGAACAATGAGGTTAGTTCAGTATCATCAGGTATAAATTCAGCAGTTTCAATATGTAAAATAACTCTTTCTGCGTATTGTGAATCTGTAACTATATTAATAGGTTCTTTAAAATCCCTTAGCACCATAAGAATGGCATATAATTCTGCCTTCTGGACAGAAGTATACGGACTTTGTTCCACCTTATCCAAGTCTTCTGATTTGTAACCTGCCTTCCCTGATTTATTGGCATCAGTATAGAATGTACGGGCTCCAGTTATTGGAGCATCACGGACGATTCGAGGAAGAATCCAAGAAGTTCTCTTTATGAAGTTAAGCCGCTTGCTTTTTGGATAGTTGTTATTAATGTCTCCCAAAAAATTAGCACAAGCTCTTTGCCATGGTTCATTATCTTCCCATAATTTCTTTAGTTCATCAGCAGTGAAAGGCACTATAATTTCTGCTGGGTCTATGCCTGCTAGTTGACGAAGTCTCAGCTTGCCTTTTATAATTAACTCAGAGACTTTTTCCACATAAGTTTTCAGTTTCTTACTTGGTTTATGTGGTAAAAAGATCCATTCCAAAATAATATCATCTCTCTGCATTAAAATTCCTGTAGGAGAAATTTTTGATGGTAGTATGACGAGAATACAATCGAGCTCTGGATTCACCCTGTCCACATGTGCCTGTTGTAATTTTTCCTCAATCATTGTCAGTTCCTTTTCTGCTTCAGCTGTTAATTCTCTGGGACTGTTTAAATCTTTATCACCATCCAAGGTTTTGTTCAAATGAATTATTAAATCAGGTGTTATTCCAATAGCTGGTCGTAGACTGGAAATGTCTCCTAACAGTCTTTGAAAGTCATTAAGAGTCCGTAGGCGATCTCTCCTAATTTGTGCTTTTTGTGTCTTAATTTTTTGCAAACCTATTTTATAACCTAAATAATCAACAGAATCTCCCTTCTGAATCTTTTCAGGAGCTAATTGCAATCCCCATTTAGGTAAAAGTATCTTTATTTCTTCAAACAGTCTGTTCAAGGTATCCATGTTTGAATCGGATAACAAGATGTCGTCCATGTAATGGTATACTATAGATTTGGGAAATTTCTTGCGTATTATTTGCAATGGTTGGTTCACAAAATATTGGCACAGGGAGGGGCTATTTAACATACCCTGGGGGAGAACGGTCCAGTGGTACCTCCTCGAAGGTTGAGAATTGTTGTAAGTAGGCACTGTGAATGCAAATTTTTCTCTATCTTCTTTTTGCAAAGGTATAGTGAAAAAACAATCCTTTAAATCAATAACTATGAGAGGCCATCCTTTTGGTAATAAAGAGGGCAAAGGAATTCCAGATTGCAGAGGGCCCATAGGTTGAATAACCTTGTTGATGGCCCTGAGATCTGTCACCATTCTCCATTTACCTGATTTTTTCTTAACCACAAATACAGGAGAATTCCAAGGGCTGGTAGACTCTTCTATATGTCCAGCATCTAATTGTTCTTGTACCAGCTGTTCTAAAGCCTGTAACTTTTCCTCAGCTAAAGGCCATTGCTTTGTCCATATTGGTTTCTCAGTCAACCATTTTAGAGGCAAGGCTGTTGGTATCTCTGAAGGGACATCAATTGCTTGTTCTTTTACAGCCCGAATGGCCGGTTTTCTCAGTTTGTAATATCTTTTAATATTATTCTCAGAAATATAGGCTCTAGATTTAGCAGGAATGTTAATTTCAGTATTCCATTGTTGTAATAGGTCACGACCCCATAAATTCATTGCAATATTGGCTACATATGGCTTTAATTTTCCTATTTGTCCCTCTGGCCCTATACATTCAACCCATCTCGTGCTCTGCCTTATTCGAGATAGGGTTCCAATTCCCAGGAGCTGAACATTTACATTCTGAAGAGGCCAATACGGATGCCAAGATTCTGGGGTAATGATACTTACATCAGCACCTGTGTCCAGCAGGCCAGTAATAAAAATGCCATTTACACACACTCTCAGTTTAGGTCTTTGATCATTTATAGAAGTTTGCCAAAACACACGTAACTTATCTTTCTGATCATTATTGCTTGTAACAGTAGGCATGGGGCTTCCTAATTGTCCTGATGAGGCACGTTCTCTGCAGAAACTGGATATGACTGAACCATGTTTGCCATGGGGGCCTGTGAGGCCCCCCCTCTCACGTTTCCCGACTGTATCAGGTTGCCTTGTCTATCTCTTGTAGACCTGCATTCATTCGTCCAATGTCTGCCCTTTCCACATCTTCTACATAAACCTGAAGGCTGAGTCCTCCTATTTCTGTTATTTCTAGAAGTTGCATTATTATTATTATTATTATTTCTGAAAGATGCATTATTGTTATTATTATTATTATTATTTCTGTAAATCCGTTGTCTACAATTCCTTTTCATATGACCCATTTTGCCACAATTAAAACATTTGGTATTCTGGTGTCTCCTTTTACCATTGGAAATTGCTTCTTCTACCCATGCTTCAGTGCCATAATCAAATGTATCAACATTGAGTGTATGCAAGACCCATTCTTCCAACGGCGCTGATCTGAGCTTTAAAGGACCCAAAATCCTTTTGCATTCCACATTTGCATTTTCATAAGCCAAAGACTCAATCATTATACGTCTTGCTTCTGGGTCAGATATCCCTATTTGTACAGCCTTAGTTAATCTTTGTAAAAAGTCACTAAAGGGTTCTCTCTGACCCTGTTTAACTCTGACAAATGATTCCATTCTCTGTCCTGGGTCTTGTACCCTGTCCCAAGCCCTTAAGGCTGCTGTAGTACACATGGAGAGTGTGTTTTCATCCAAATTAGCTTGTTCCTGAGGATCGGAAAAGAGCCCTTCACCTAGAATTTGATCTAGGGAAATGTCAATTCCCTTCGCTTTTTCCTGCTGTTCTAAGAGTCTAGCCTCTTGCCTGAATAAGCATTTCCATTTCAATTGCGGTCCACTCTCCAGTACCGCAGAGCTCAGCTGGAGCCAGTCTGAGGGGGTTGCTCTGCTTGTCGTGGCCCAAGATCTTAGCATCTCTTTAACAAAAGAGGCTTGCATCCCAAAAGTCATGACAGCCTGTTTTATTTCCTTGAGATCATTCATACGCACAGGTTCCCATGTATCCTCCTTGATGACCCTAGGGTTTTTGGAACCAATCACCTTCTCTGTTGTTATTACTGGAAAGGCAGGTAGAGCTGTAGGTAGAGCTTTGTGGAAATTGTCCCGGAGAGACTTACCCACAGATGTAGTTAAAATTTTTCTTTCTACCCTTTGCTCTTCCTCATCAGAATTTAGAAATTCCTCAATCTTTTCAATTCTATTCACCATTGCTTTCTGCAATGTCTGAATCTCCTGTCCAGAATTATGTTCCAAAGCCTTCATTGAGGATTCTAAAATATGAAGTTTGTCCGTTAGAGATAACATCTCATCTTTGGACATAATTTTTATGGCATAAACCGTGCCTTCTTGTATTGACAATCTTTCCGTCAATCTGTCATAAGCTTTAGACAAAATCCGATTGTCACATTCAGCAGTTTTGATTCTCTCAGTTAATGTTTCATTTCCTACAGAAAGGGACTGAATCTTATGGTCCAGATCAGCTGTTCCCTCTTCCATAGTAATGAATTTCTCCTTAACATCAGCCTGAAGAATTTCAACCTGATTCTTGAGAAGATTGTTATCAGCCTGGAGAACTTCAAACTGATTCTCGAAAAGATTGTTATCAGTCTGGAGAACTTCAACCTGATTCTTGAGAAGATTGTTATCAGCCTGGAGAACTTCAAACTGATTCTTGAGAAGATTGTTGTCATTCTCAATTGTTTTTAAGCGTTCAATCTCTGCCTTAAGAATCCTGGATTCGTCTCGTAAAGACTTTATCATATTTCTATTATCAAACCATTTGGTGCCAATGAAAACTACGAATCCCAGAAGGATCCATATATGTGGGGTGATAGACACCTCTTGTAAAATCTCCCACATGGTACAATTAAAAAAATCATTAAATTCTTGAACAGTAATGTGTTCAGACATTTTATTTATAAAAGAAAAATTTTTTTACCTGCAAAGATCGGTTCCTGCCAGTGGTGGTCTCTGTGTTTTTGGAGCCTGTCCTAGAACTAGCTCTTGTAGACCAAGCTGGCCTTGAACTCACAGAGATCCGCCTGTCTCTGCCTCCCAAGTGCTGGGATAGAAGGCGTGCACTACCAAGGCCTGGCAGGCCTCAAACTCACAGAGATCTGCCTGCCTCTGCTTCCCAAGTGCTGGGATTAAAGGCGTGCTCTACCACTGCCTGGCCGGCCTCAAACTTGTGATCCTCCTGCCTCTGCCTCCTTCAGCAAATCCTACCGGCGTGGGCCACCACAACCGGCCAAGTCACTTTGTAACAGACCAAATCTGACGCTGTGGCAGCTTTTGTTGCAAAACCGCAAGTACTTGAGCTTCAGGCAGTGGGGTTCAGGCAGTGGGGTTCCGCTGCAAAACTTAGCCAAGGCAGGCAGAATGGGCCTGTGTCGCCGAGTGTGTCTCGGACTCGGCACTGGGGCCGGAGTCACGAACTGAAAAACAGCACCGGGGAGGGTGCTGTGTTAGCTAGCGGGCTACCCGCTTGAGTCGGGGGCAAAATAGCCCGACGTTGGACGCCAAAATGTAACGGCGTAAATGAATGCAGACAGAGTGTAAAAATATATATATAGCTTTAATGTAGAAATAGACTTACAGAACCACCGTTCCCGCGGCGACCAGGAAAGCAGAAGCGAGAAGCTCGGAGCTTGCTCGCCAAATTTATAGGCAGACATTAGCCCGAGGCGAACACGCCCCTTAAGGGGCGGGACTTATCCCTACAAGACTGTGAATCTGAAGATAGGATATGAGTATCCTTATTAACCAAGAAAGTATGCAAGAGCTGCTAACTCATGCTACCGTACTTAAACATACGGCTTTCTTACTTTTATAGGATAGAAGTAATCCGTTGGTCTTAGGAGCCAAAAACTTGGTGCAACTCCAAATGAAAGTAATAAACATTATCACATCCTCTATCTTTCTCATCCTCGCACTCCTAGTCTTCCCCATAATCATCTCATTCACTAACATAACAAAACAAATTAACTTCCCCAATTACGTAACCTCATGCATCAAATCCGCATTTTTCATTAGCCTTATTCCCCTGTCTTCCTTCTTCAACTCTGGCGCAGAACTCATAATCACAAACTGACAATGAATCACTATTGGCTCTATCAAACTATCATTAAGCCTAAAATTTGACTTCTTTTCAATCATCTTTCTGCCAGTGGCCTTGTACGTCACATGATCAATTATAGAGTTCTCTACATGATATATACACTCAGACCCTAACCTAAGTCGATTTATCAAATATCTTCTAACTTTTTTAATTACTATAATTATCCTAACCACCGCCAATAACCTATTTCAACTTTTTATTGGCTGAGAAGGTGTAGGAATTATATCATTCCTACTTATTGGTTGATGATACGGACGAACTGATGCAAACACCGCTGCCCTACAGGCCATCTTGTATAATCGTATTGGTGACATTGGCCTAATACTAGCAATAGCTTGATTCTGTACAAAAACTAACTCATGAGAACTTCAACAAATCTTCATCATAGATAACCCCAATACTATTCCCCTTATAGGACTTCTTCTAGCAGCTACAGGAAAATCAGCCCAATTCGGACTCCACCCATGACTACCCTCAGCCATAGAAGGCCCAACTCCTGTCTCAGCTCTACTCCACTCAAGCACTATAGTTGTTGCAGGAGTATTTCTACTAATCCGATTCCATCCACTTATCTCTAATAATAATCTCATCCTAACAAGCATACTATGCCTAGGTGCTATAACTACCCTATTTACAGCTATCTGCGCACTCACCCAAAACGATATTAAAAAAATTGTAGCCTTCTCAACATCAAGTCAACTAGGACTAATAATAGTCACCCTAGGTATTAACCAACCTCACCTAGCTTTTCTTCATATCTGCACCCACGCATTCTTTAAAGCCATACTATTTATATGCGCAGGATCTATTATCCATAGCCTCAATGACGAACAAGACATCCGAAAAATAGGAGGATTAGCAAAAACTATACCATTTACTTCTTCCTGCTTAACAATCGGAAGCTTAGCCTTAACGGGAACACCATTTCTTACAGGATTTTACTCTAAAGACCTAATCATCGAAGCAGCCAATACCTGCTATACCAACGCCTGAGCCCTATTAATTACACTAGTAGCCACCTCTATAACAGCCGTTTACAGCATACGAATCATTTATTTTGCCCTTATAACTAAACCCCACTTTCCTCCCACAATTATTATTAATGAAAATAACCCACTACTAATTAACCCAATCAAGCGACTAGCATTAGGAAGCATCCTAGCAGGATTTTTTATCTCATACAATATTCCACCCACAACTGTTCAAGTAATAACCATACCTTGATATCTAAAAATTACAGCTCTAATAGCTACCATTGCAGGATTTATAATCGCATTAGAACTAAATAATTTAACAAACAACTTCTCACCAACAAAACCCTCGCCAATAAATTCATTCTCAACTTCCCTAGGTTATCCCTATGAGGAATAATTATAACTAGCTTTATAATGCTCGTTGCTTGGTGCTCTGTGGATTGGGATTTTCCTGTAAACTTTGGAGTGAGTGGTGGACTAGAAAAGGTGGAAAGGAGAAAAGTATTCTTTGTCATTAAATTTTGGTAGATGGCACGAGAAGAATCCCACCCAACAAAAGGCTCCTGTACACAGCACTCCCCTCAGTGATAAATTATATTTTAAAGTTTAAAATTAGATTTTGTATGTGTGCCACAGTGCATATGCAAATGTCATGAGACAACTTGTAGCAGTGTTTTCTCTTTCCACCATGCCTGTCCTGGAAATATGGCTTAGGTTGACAGCAAGTGCTTGTACCTGCTGAGCTGTGCCACGAGCTCTCACGGCAACCAAAACTTGGACATTTTGAATTGCTGGGGTTCTGAAACCCATTTAGGAATGGGAACAACAGAGCAGCTTTGAAACAAAGGTTAAAGTCTTAGAGCCCCTAACACATTTCCCCGAACTATGCTAAAGTTAAACTGTATTTGATAGCCCAGTAGATGCCAGGCTTTTCTTAAAGATGGGAGTGTGTAGGGAACTCAGCCCCTGAACAAATGAACAGACCCTATGATGCCTGCTGATAAATGGTAGTTCTGGGACTAAACCCAAGCCGCCTTTAAAATCCTAGCAATACAGCACTATGTGGCGTAATTTCTGGTTGTTTTAGGAGTTAACACTAAAAAAAAATAATAAATAAATAATTGTGGTAGGAAATGAGAATTTCAGCAACAAGAATCCAGTAACACATTTCCTTTGTGCCTCATTCTAACACCTGGTCAGCTAAAATTGGTACTCATAAGTGATGTTGTCACTTAAAGCCTGGCCATCCCAATGTGACATTACTATTTATTAGAGTCTAGCTATCTGAAACGTTGATGACAGTAGTTATAACACTGACTGCTGTCTTCATTGTTTTTGAAGTAGCTTCTTACTAGCCCAGGCTGGCCTGAAATAGCAGTTCTTTTCCCCAGCCTTGGAAGAGCTGGGACTACAGGTTTCTGATGTCATTTCCCTAGCGGCTTCCCCAGTCACCCAGGCTAAAGCAGCTCTGTCAGGTGTTCTGTGTTGCGCCAGCCCGGCAGAGAAGGAGAGTCGCCCCAGAATGTAATAGGGCTCTCTGGCAGCAAGGTGGAACAGTTCCTGAGAATGGAACCCCAAACTTCTGTTCAGAACCATATTTATTGGCGGCTGATCACAAAGGTTGTGTTTGAGATACAACAAGTCCCTCATGTCAGAAGCCCCTTTGATTTATCCTACATGTTATCTGAAGAAAACCATCACACCCTCGCAACCTTCAGTCACATTGTGTACTGTTGCAGTAACCAGTGATAGAAGACCTCCAGGTGTGCCTGGATAGTCTTGTGACCAAAGATGCAACGGATGAATAAGCCCTTCAGAAAAATAACTATAAATCATAGAAAATAATCACTGTTCTTTACATGATTTCTTCAAGGTCCAGGTACCTTCAGCAACATCAATCATGAAGCCGGGCGATGGTGGCGCACGCCTTTAATCCCAGCACTCGGGAGGCAGAGGCAGGCGGATCTCTGTGAGTTCGAGGCCAGCCTGGTCTACAAGAGCTAGTTCCAGGACAGGAACCAAAAGCTACAGAGAAACCCTGCCTCGAAAAATCCAAAAAAAAAAAAAAAAAAAAAAAAAAAAAAAAAAAAAACATCAATCATGAAACCTAGATAACAGTGAGAAACAATTATTACATTTTATGTTTACTCCAGATACAGTGACTACGAGACTCCCACCACACAACTGTCTTCATGTTCTGTGACCCTACCCTTATTTCCAGTAATTTGAGAAATTAATGCTATCACCTCTCATTTTGAATGACGACCCCATGGAGGCAGGAGACCTATGCATTCATCACTGTGTTCCCAACTACTACCAGATTGGCTAAGCTCCTAACTACTGCTGTATTGGTGAAGTGAGGAGATGGCTGAAGGACTTCTAACAATCAGTGAATCTTTTATGGCTCTCACCTTTTAGGTTTGCCATCTCACTTACCCAGATCTCAGCCAAGGGACATAAACTTCCAAAACGACCTTTCCTGCTGTGTCCTGTTGTCTCACGAGTTTTTGAAAACAGCCTTGGCTGAGAGACTGGACTGTGGGGTTGAATACAGTGAATACAGGCCTGTATCCACTGGGCTTCATGGGTCCCTGTTTTGGGGCCACCCTCTTCGATGACACAATGAAGAACACCACACCGAATGAGGGAGTCCTGCACTTAGGAGCTCAGTCGCCATGGGTGCTGGAAGAAGAAACATTTCAGGTTTCACTTGAGCTGGAAAGGAAGCAGCTCCAGAGGAGTGGGCACCTCGACAGCTTGGGTTGGCAGACCACAGCAGAATGAATATGGCTGCACCACAGAGGCACACTTTGCTGAATTATGAAACAAGGGGCACGAAGGCATCTCAGGGCACTTCTGTCCCTCAGTGCAGCAGACATCAACCTAGAGAGGATGCAGTGAGGTCAGGCAGAGGTCAACACAAATTAACTGAAGCACTGTATGAGCTCAGGCCTTTTTTAAATACTTATATTTTAAAACTTCACTTAAATTCATTTATTTTAATGGCGCTGGAGAGTGAACCACCCAGTCTGTTTTATAAGTGGCTTTTCCTGTTGGTTTGTTTTCCAAACAGGATTCATATCAAGTAACAGTACATTTTGTTGTTATGTTCTTGAAGTCTTTTAACCCTTTCTGGGGAATAAGATAACAAGTTCAAGCCACTAGGGAAAAAGAAACGTATTAATAAACCATTCTGCAGAAAGGGATGCCAGCATAGAGAACAGGCAAAAGTAGCCGGAATGCTGATTTGGTGCAAGACGGTAGTTTTTAAACTAAGCATGAGAAATTCCTTTCCTCTATTCCCCATAGGCAATTTGGGACTCAGTCTAGCGTCACCCTCTTCTCAAATTCATCCTATTGGTTTAGAAGGCAAAACCTTGAGGCTTGAGACCGCTCCCCTTTTTGCAGCTGACTGTAACTTTATTTATTTAGATAGAGATAGGGTCTCTAGCACCAGCTGTACTGCAGCTGTGTAGATGAGGCTGGTCTTGAACTCACAGAAGACCCTGCCTCTGCCTCCCAGTACTGGGTAAGTTAAAACCATGGGTCACCATGCCTGGCCTTCATAATATATTTCTTAAACCTTAAACCTTTTATTCTAGAATAGTCCCACCTTTCGCCTCTTTCCCCCTCGCCATTGATTTTGAGAAGCGAGGCCATTGCCCCAGATGAGCTCCTGCTCTGAGGGAGTCAGGGTTTGGGAGGTGGGAGGCGTCCAGAGATTGAGGTTGAGTCCTTGCTAGTTCTCTAGCTTATATTTTGAGGCAGGGTCTTTTGCTGAACCCAAAACTAGGCAATTAGGTTAGGCTATCTAGACAGCTTGCCTGAGGGATCCCCAGCCTCTGGCTAAGGAGTGTTGAGGTTACTAAGGGGATGCCACGACCACTTAGCATTTTTGTTGGTGTTGGGGAGCCAAACTCTAGTATCAAGCTTTATCCACTGAGCAGTCCCCGGCTTACCTCAACCTTCTCCCTCCTTTCCTTCTCAGAGACAGAGTCTCACCTTGCCCAGAATAGCCTTGAACTGATCCTGTCTCCACCCAAGGGCTGGGATTTACAAGACACCTGTCAAGAGGTCAGACTGCCTGTTTTTGTTTTGTTTAAAGAAAAAAAAAGCCCAAAGTCTTAGACATTATCCATTTCCCCATACTTTTCTATTTATGTATTTTCTCAGTCAATTCCTATCTGCAACAGCATGGTTGAGACCTATAAACAGAGTCCTGTCCGCCATGTCCTGAATAACCACATAAAAAGCTTATATTAATTACAAATGTTTGGTCTATAGCTCAGGCTTATTCACTAGCTCTTACACTTAACCCATTTTTTTATTAATTAAATTTTTCCACATGGCTTCTTGACTTTACCTGTTCTCTAGCACATACTGTTTCCCCGCCAGCAACTCCCTCATCTCCACCCTTCTCTCTGTATTTTCTGTTTGTCTTTCCCTCGGCCTTATTCTGCCTTGCTATAGGCCAAAACAGCTTCTTTACTAACCAAATGAGAGGAATACATCTTCACAGCATGCAGGATTATCCCAAAGCAGAGACCTTGTCTCAAAAACAGAACCTCTGTGTAAGTAGCACTGTACGGAGGTACTTCTGTTTTGCCTCTTTATTCATTTGTAGCATGACTGTGCCACAAGCTTATTTATTTTTTCCATAATGGCCATTAGCAAATTAGAACTCCGATATCCAAAGGTCACAACCGACAAGCCTTAATTTCATAGTCCAACATATTCATCCCTTTCCAAACTGCTCAAGCTCACATATACCTTCTACCACCAGGAAGCCAAGAACTGCATAGTCAGAGGCTAGATCGACAGTTGGGACTCCAGCAGTCCGTATTCTGCAGATTAGGTTTCGCCCACTTTTCGAAACTTAAAATACATGAAGGGCTCAATCTCTACTTGAACGGAACTACAATCTAGTCTGTTGTATTCTTAAAATGTATCCCTCCCTGGATCTGGAGTTTGACGAATAAGCAATTAACAAGGTATAATCTTTTTTTTTTTTTGATTTTTCGAGACAGGGTTTCTCCGTAGCTTTTGGTTCCTGTCCTGGAACTAGCTCTTGTAGACCAGGCTGGCCTCGAACTCACAGAGATCCGCCTGCCTCTGCCTCCCGAGTGCTGGGATTAAAGGCGTGCGCCACCACCGCCCGGCAAGGTATAATCTCTTTATCCAAGGAAAAAACTCTGGTCACGAATGGGGTTGGAAAGCTCCTAAGCGGTCAAGAGCGTTCCCAGCACTTGCGTCTGGCAACTCAGAGCGGCAGCTTCAGGAAGTATGGAACGTTCGTCTAGTTTTTGCAGGCACCCACACACACATGGCATACATTCGCGCACGCACGCACGCACACACACACGCACATAAATAAATAAAAGTATACCCGTAAAAAACCTAACTTGTCTCCTCCTGTTTTGAAATGTCCCTTTCCGGACGCCGTCCTCTCCCAGTGTTCTGCGCGCCGTCCGGGAGAACCGGACTTCCGGGAGGTCTAGGAAGTGGCTTGTCTCTGGTTTGGAGGCGGGTTGTACTGGCGCGCTCGTGCAGTTGGGAATCCTGCTGACAGGCAGAGTGTGCGCT